>NC_091124.1:164055164-164192664 GCF_040183065.1 Periplaneta americana
TTTCCTTGTGTCATTTCTTTATTGATTGTTATTGTACCTCATATTTATCTAGTTTTTTGTGTTATTTCTTTATTGAGTCTATTACTGTACATCATATTTATCTAGTTTCCTTGTGTCATTTCTTTATTGATTGTTATTGTACCTCATATTTATCTAGTTTTTTTGTATTATTTCTTTATTGAGTCAATTATTGTACATGATATTTATCTAGTTTCCTTGTGCCATTTCTTTATTGATTGTTATTGTACCTCATATTTATCTAGTTTTTTGTATTATTTCATTATTGAGTCAATTATTGTACATGATATTTATCTAGTTTCCTTGTGCCATTTCTTTATTGATTGTTATTGTACCTCATATTTATCTAGTTTTTTGTGTTATTTCTTTATTGAGTCAATTATTGTACATCATATTTATCTAGTTTCCTTGTGTCATTTCTTTATTGATTGTTATTGTACCTCATATTTATCTAGTTTTTTGTGTTATTTCTTTATGGAGCCAATTATTGTACATCATATTTATCTAGTTTCCTTGTGTCATTTCTTTATTGATTGTTATTGTACCTCATATTTATCTACTTTTTGTGTTATTTCTTTATGGAGTCAATTATTGTACATCATATTTATCTAGTTTCCTTGTGTCATTTCTTTATTGATTGTTATTGTACCTCATATTTATCTAGTTTTTTTGTGTTATTTCTTTATTGAGTCAATTATTGTACATCATATTTATCTAGTTTCCATGTGTCATTTCTTTATTGATTGTTATTGTACTCATATTTATCTAGTTTTTTGTGTTATTTCTTTATTGAGTCTATTACTGTACATCATATTTATCTAGTTTCCTTGTGTCATTTCTTTATTGATTGTTATTGTACCTCATATTTATCTAGTTTTTTGTGTTATTTCTTTATTGAGTCAATTATTGTACATGATATTTATCTAGTTTCCTTGTGCCATTTCTTTATTGATTGTTATTGTACCTCATATTTATCTAGTTTTTTGTGTTATTTCTTTATGGAGTCAATTATTGTACATCATATTTATCTAGTTTCCTTGTGTCATTTCTTTATTGATTGTTATTGTACCTCATATTTATCTAGTTTTTTTGTGTTATTTCTTTAGTGAGTCAATTATTGTACATCATATTTATCTAGTTTCCTTGTGTCATTTCTTTATTGATTATTATTGTACCTCATATTTATCTAGTTTTTTTGTGTTATTTCTTTATTGAGTCTATTATTGTACATGATATTTATCTAGTTTCCTTGTGCCATTTCTTTATTGATTGTTATTGTACCTCATATTTATCTAGTTTTTTGTGTTATTTCTTTATGAAGTCAATTATTGTACATCATATTTATCTAGTTTCCTTGTGTCATTTCTTTATTGATTGTTATTGTACTCATATTTATCTAGTTTTTACTGTCATTTCTTTATTGATTGTTATTGCACCTCATATCTATCTAGTTTTTTGTGTTATTTCTTCATTCAGTCTATTATTGCACATCATATTTATCTAGTTTTTTTTGTATAATTTCTTTATTGATTTTTATTCTATCTCATATTATTTTATCTAGCTGTTTTTTGTGTAATTTCATTATTGATTCTGTTGTACATTATATCTATATTATTCGGGGACGTGAAATATGAAATCTCATTCGATCAATCGGAGTATGTAGCATTGTTGTCCAATTTTTTTTTAACATATTTCAATGTTAAGGTTTCAAATTTTCCGAGAAAATGAGCGTAATTGCTTATGAGCCTTTATCCTCGAGGACCTCTCACTTCAAACAAATATTAGTCATAATCATTATAACAATACATTCAGATCCATCTATTTCTTAAACCGGTCATGTCTACGTATTTATAAGCCCTTTTCAAATAGAGCAATAAATATTGACAAGCCGTTCTCAAAATTGTTACTGTTATTTGTACATATTAAGTAATTGTTTTATAGTTTTAAAGTAGGCTTCCGCAACACACATTCTGATTCGAAATCACTGTTTGCTTATCTGCAAAACTGAAGTCATACTCAAATTACACTTTTATAATATTCTCTAAAATAAAAACAGGCATCATAAACTTGAATAAAGAGCTCGTGTAAGTTAAGAAACGTTCATTAAAATGAAGTTTTGAGTGCCGGGTTTGATCCCTTCTGCGTGTAACTCGAGGCATCAGAATTAAGTCCATGCTGAAACATCACCCCATTGTGCGTTGCTCCAGTTACCAGATTGCTGCTGTGGGGGAGGAGAGAGAGACGCTGTGACGTCACACGACGCGTGCAGCCATGTTGGCTAGTGACGTCAGCAAGTTGCAGGTCGATACAGCCGGCGAGCCGATGCGACGGGTCTGAGACTCGCCCCGCTTTCAATCTTTCATACTCGGCAGTGGCAGGAATGGGTAAGAAATCTCAATGGTCGATTCCAAGTCAAAGTACTGAGCCCAAAATCTAACAGTCATTTAACCTAACTCCTGATTATTTCGGAACTGTGGAGGCACTTTTTACTACTCTGACAATTGCTTTCTGATTTTCATATTTCATGGTACAGTTATGTTCATAATAAGCTTAAAGAATTTGGACAATTTCGAGAGAATATTATGGTTTTTTATATAACCGAAATTATAGCAGTCATATTGTTACAAATTTTGTAGAAGAAGACGATGCAGTTCATATTCGCATTCATATAAATATTCTTTAATATTAGGCCTATCATAGCCACAGTAATTTTACTGCGCATTTAAAAAGAAATGCCTCTGATTACGGTTCTGGCTGATACATACATATATTATCAGGCAGTACATCTCACTTGACGATATGTGTCACAGGAAGAACAAACGTTTGTATCCATCTGAAGACTGACTAGTGTAACATGTAGCTAGTCGGCGATGTATGCAGTGGAGGGAGAAAGGAACTGGCCACCCTACCCCATTATCTCCTGGCCTAGTTGCCTCTAAGTGGTGTCTTCTTGGTGGCACTTGTGAGGTTCAGATCTTTCTTCGGACAGTTGACTAATGCCCATGGCTTGTCAGTATATTTTTTCATTAATAATCTTCCTCGTATGTAATCGTGAAAACTTTGTAACTAATTCAACATAGCATAAATACACGTCAAAAAAATTACTTTCATACTTCATTGCCAAGTCTATCGTGCTATCAAAAAGTAGTGCGAAATATGACAGTAAAATTTTAATAGCCTCCCTATCGATATAAAAAATGAAACTCAAAACATAAGATTATTTAGGGCCAAATTAAAGAAGTACCTAATTTCTCACGCCTTCTATTCTGTAGGTGAATTCATGACATTTAATAACGCTTCATGAAATTTATACTAAAACTTTGTGTTGTACTAGTAGACTATATTGTAAACCCTGCCTGTATATATTTCATCTAGACTGTGACTATAAATTAAGACTTTATAATAGTATTAAGTTTTTTGTAGCTGTGAAGCAATGTATGAATACCATAGAATGTTAATAAGTACAATACAATACAATACAATACAATACAATACAACAACAACGACAACAATAGAAAAAATGCAGAGTGTCAGTTATTTAATTTTCTCTGTCAATTGAAACATTGCTTATTTCTCATTATTATGTCAGCTGTTAATTTATGTGACATCATTATTACCATCTCCATCTTCATTTTACAAGGACCGTGTCCTTTGGCTCGTTGCGTGTTTACTGTCATGAGCATTATGAAATACCATTATACGTGTTTATAGGACTGCCTAATCAAATGGGTCTGCAAGGTACAAGACGAACACAAAGCAATAAAAGGCATGGGATTATTATTATTAATACTATTATTATTATTATTATTATTATGATTATTATTATTATTATTATTATTATTATTATTATTATTATTATATCTCGTGACCAGAATATTGCACGAAATGGAAATATAAAAATTGGAGATTTATCCTTCGAAGGGGTGGAAAACTTCAAATATCTTGGAGCAACAGCAACAAATGTAAATGACACTCGGGAGGATATTAAACGCAGAATAAATATGGGAAATGCGTGTTATTATTCGGTTGAGAATCTTTTATCATCTTGTCTGCTGTCAAAAAATCTGAAAGTTAGAATTTATAAAACAGTTACATTACCGGTTGTTCTGTATGGTTGTGAAACTTGGACTCTGACTCTGAGAGAGGAACATAGGTTAAGGGTGTTTGAGAATAAGGTGCTTAGGAAAATATTTGGGGCTGAGGGATGAAGTTACAGGAGAATGGAGAAAGTTACACAACGCAGAACTGCACGCATTGTATTCTTCACCTGACATAATTAGGAACATTAAATCCAGACGTTTGCGATGGGCAGGGCATGTAGCACGTATGGGCGAATCCAGGAATGCATATAGAGTGTTAGTTGGGAGACCGGAGGGAAAAAGACCTTTGGGGAGGCCGAGACGTAGATGGGAGGATAATATTAAAATGGATTTGAGGGAGGTGGGATATGATGATAGGGACTGGATTAATCTTGCACAGGATAGGGACCGATGGCGGGCTTATGTGAGGGCGGCAATGAACCTTCGGGTTCCTTTAAAGCCATTTGTATGTATGTATGTATGTATGTATGTATGTATGTATGTATGTATGTATGTATGTATGTATTTATTTATTTATTTTTATTATTATTATTATTATTATTATTATTATTAATGTTATTATGAAGGGGGAGGACAACTATTACACTGAATTCCAGCCAAACACAATCCCGACCAATTAGCTCACTTTGCTAACGTTCTCTGAGGACTATAAAACGAAACTGTTTCAGATTGACTGAAACTGACTCAGACAGTTTGCAACAACCAACTAGGCTTTGATAAGCAGGTTAGAGCCTGCCATATGAACACACTATTCAGACGAAACGTTTTGTTTGTTCCAAACAGGGAGAAACATCTTTTCAGCTGAAGTGTTATTTGTTTGCTACAATGTATATGGAAATAGCTTCGTAGCAAGGAATCCAAAGTTGGGAAAAATAGGTTCTCTATAGCAATTTATTATCAATTATCGAGTCGTTATTTACATTATTACCGCTAGTTACGTATATTTTAGATACAATAAAATAACAATTATAGATTTAAAATATACACAGCGAACAGTAAGTAATGTCATTAATTTCAGGAGGTTATTCTTTGAGATACTTTAAACAAAAAACTTTAATTTAATTTTGCTCGTTTTTGCTTCCTTTCCGAAATAAAAATTATTTAATATGAAAATTTTCATAGCATGTTTTGGGAAAGCAATTGATTTAATTGCCATCATGCTCATTCAATTTAATAGAGCAGTGTACTATGATAAAAGATTGAAATAATTTTAATTTTGTCCTTTAAAAGTGCAGAAATTTGATCAGAACAAATGTAACATTTCAAAATTACTGTTCAGAACAAAAAGCTACATTTGTTCGGATCAAAATTCTGCAAATTTAAAGGACAAAACTAAAATTCTTGCAAACATTTCGTCGTTGATTTGACGACACTTCCCATGTGACAGTACAGAGTATAATTTTTTTGAGGAGGAAGAAACAATTAATTAAATATCAATAGGCCTACAGAAGAATATGGGATAATTCGGTAGAAAACGTTGGTGAATATGATGGACATCAATGACATCATTGAGGATCAGCGTAGGCTTACTGATATTTAATTACTTTTGTGCGAGATCGTGCGTATTTACTTGCTTTCCGCTCAAAACCAATACGCGGTAAGTGTGAAATACCACATTCAGTATTCCCAACGTAACACACATAACATTTCCCTCTTCTTACCGCTTAAGCGCCACATTCATTTTACTGCTTTAGGCTTTTAACATATTATTTTTAGAGACGTTTAACATAGTAATAATTATAAATTGGAAACTTACCACTGCAATTTCACCTAAATTGCACTGTTAATTATTGTTTTTAAATATTTGCAAAAATTAAGTAAACTCTACTACTCTACAAAAGTTATTTCATTCCTGATGCAAGTAACATTAAGGAAGCCGTGAAAAAATCAACAAGATTCCAGATGCCGATGTTATTACTGCAATATGTCACATAAATAATATTGTTAAAATATTAAAATTAAAAATAAATCATTACATAACCTTACCGTTTGTTTTAAGTTCGCATTTATAGACTGGGGGAAAAAAAAAGACAGACGTATATCACGGCCTGCTGGAGTATAGTAAACCACAAAACATTTTATAGCAACAATGTTGAAGAGAGATATTTTGGTATTCCAAAGTTGCCGTCATTAAACAGAAACCAAGATGGAGATTTCATTGCAACTAATTAGAAATTCCTCTTTCAGGTATGTAATAAACGATCTTCGCACAAAATAATGTACGATACACGAGCGGTATGTTTGTTTTTATGTTCTCGGAAATTAAAAAAGCTCAACTACGTTTCGCTTTTTCAATCTTTTCCTCGAACATGAAAACGTCAACATACCGCTCTTGTAACGCATATTACTATTTCCTTCCTCAAAAATTATGCTCTCTACTGTCACATAGGAGGTTTCATAAAATAAACGACGATTTATTATCATAATAAATACTGTTCTCGTAAATTGACTGGCCATATTGGGAATTAAATCAATGGAGTTCCCAAAACACGCTATGAAATGTTTTATAGACAGGAATTATCTCGAAAAGGAAGCAAAAATAGCAAAATTGCATTTAAGTTTTTTGTTTAAAATATCTCAAAGAATAACACCCTGAAATTAATGACATTACTTACGGCTCATCTTTTATATTGTTATAGATGCAGACTAATAAATTACAATTACTATATTAATGCATAGAAACAAAATTGTTTTCAGATTTTATGTACTTTACCAAATTGAGCTTTTTTATCTGCAGTAATCTCAGTAGAGAAAATCTAGAGAAAATCAAAACTCGAGTGGGATTTAGTTGACTGTTACACGATTAAAAGAAAGTATATAAAGATTAGAAGAAACAAAGTATTCTATTGGAAAGAAAGAAGGCTGTTCAGTAACCTTTATATGAAACAACGAATAAGAGTCAGGATGGGAGAAGAAATGTCAAGAGGAAGAGAAATATGGAGAGGAGTAGCCTACGTCAAGGACGCCCTTTATCACCTACTCTGTTCAACGTCTAGTTAGAGGGTTTTGTGACGAGCTGTTTTCAGAACATGGGAGGAGTGATAGTAGTAGAAAGACGAATAAAGTGATTTGCTGATATGGCGTTGTTAGCAGGAGGAAATGATAGTAAGGGATTTGCTGCTGAAGCTAAATGACATCTGTGAGCATTATGGAATGAAGATAAATGTAAATAAGATGAAGACCATAGTCATAGGAAGAAAAGTAAAGAAGGTAAACTTGCGAATTCTAAATAAGGCAGTACAGCAAGTGGATAGCTTCAAATACTTGGGGTGTACTATAAGCAGTAACATGAACTGCTGCCAGGAAGTAAAAAGGAGGATAGTAATGGCAAAGGCAGCTTTTAATAGAAAAAGGAGTATCTTCTGCGGACCTGGAAAAATAATTAAGGAAGAGACTAGTGATATGCTTTGTGTGGAGTGCGGAATTTTATGGTACAGAAACATGGACATTACGACGAAATGAAGAGAAACGAATAGAAGCATTTGAAATGTGGAGAAGAATGGAACGTGTGAAGTGGACAGACAGGATTAGAAATGAAGTTGTGTTAGAAAGAGTGGGTGAAGAAAGAATGATACTGAAGCTGATTAGAAAGAGGAAAAGGAATTGGCTGGGTCACTGGTTGAGAAGAAACTGCATTCTGAAGGATGCACTGGAAGGATTGGTGAACGGGAGAAGAGTTCGGGGTAGAAGATATCAGATCATAGACGACATTAAGGTATATGGATCATATGCGGAGACTAAGCGGAAGGCAGAAAAAAGGAAATACTGGAGAATGTTGGGTTAGCAGCTACGCAAAGTACACGACCGGATCCGTACCTAATCTACTTGGATGTAGTACGATGTACGTAGTTATTTGTTTGAATGGGCTTTACGTAATTTAGAACGAAAGGGGATGTTCGTCGGTGCAATATTTGGCCAAATTCTGTGTATGTTAAATTGTCGAACATAGTTTTGGAATTATTCGATTTTATACATCTTCATATGGAACAATTTTACCCGTATAAAATACCTAATACCGCTGATTGAGATTTTAGCTGATATGTAGTCCTACATTTATTATCAGGCAGTACATCTCACTTGACGAAATGTGTAATAGGAAAAACAATTTTATAATAATAATAATAATAATAATAATAATAATAATAATAATAATAATGGTTTATTTTAACTGGCAGAGTTAAGGCCTTCTCTTCCACTCAACCAGTATGATAAAAAATTACTACAGTGCTATGAATATAACATAATTAATACAATACAATACAATACAATGCAATTCAAAGCAATACAATACTACAAATACAAGACAATATAATACATAATTAATATAATACAATGACAATTCTTCGTCTTCACAACACCAATAAAATAATTATGTAATAATAATAATAATAATAATAATAATAATAATAATAATAATAATAGTAATGATAGTCATATCTAAATTAAATTAAATTATTAAGCTCGATCACAATTATAATTTCAATTTGACTGCGCCCGTAAGAAATCGTTTAGCCTTTTCTTGAAAGTGGTTATTGTCTGGCAGCCCCTAATCTTCTGAGGTAGAGAATTCCATTCACGGGGAACTGAGGCAGTAAAAGAGGATGAATAGTGGGATGTTCTATGGGCAGGAATTGCTCGGATTTGGCTCTCCTGTGACCTGGTGTTTAGATTGTGACTGGAGGATAAGTAGTTAAACCGGGAACGAAGATAATTTGAAGTAGAAGTGTGGAGAACTCGAAACATCTGTATACATCTGAAGACTGATTAGTGTGATATATTACTAGTCAGCCATATATGCAATGGAAGAGGAAAGGAACTGGCCATTCTACTCTATTATCTCCTAGCTTAGTTACGTCATGAGTGAGGCTTTATTGGTGCCATTTATGAGATTCCAACCAATCTTCGGACAGTTGACTAAACAACAACAAAATACCAGTCACCGGCGTAGCTCAGTCGGCTAAGGCGCTTGTCTGCCGATCCGGAGTTGTGCTGGGGCGTGGGTTCGATTCCAGGTTGAGCTCATTACCCGGTTGAGATTTTTCCGAAGTTTTCCCCAACCGTAAGGCAAATATCATGTAATCTATAGCGAATCCTCGATCTCATCTCGCCATATCATCTCGCTATCATCAATCTCATCGACGATAAATAACCTCATAGTTGACACAGTGTCGTTAAATATCCAAGTAAAAGAATATCTAAAGAGAAAGACATCGGAGCCAATTTCAGTTCTAGTGATATTGTCAATTTTCTAATTATGTCGTGTTTCAATATCGCTTATTGTGTAAGGAGTTAGTTTTCAATTGCATACCTATATCCCGCATGGATTGACTCATCCATACTGAATATGAAGAAACTCCGCCCATTGTTTTTAAATAAATCGCTGTATAGGGACAGATATGTCGGAAACACTTTCTCGATATCAGAAATTCTGAAATCGTTTGTTTAAATAAAAATCTTCAATTGGGCGTTAGACAGTGTTACAATAGTTCCTACGTTCCACATGCCTAATAAACTGCAAAATAAAAGTTCTGAAGCTCCGCGCCGTAGCTGCGTGGTTTAAGGGGTCATGCCTTAGCGACACAGAATAAGCGCTGGAGAAATAATTTTTCTCTTAATTCGTCCATTGTATGGCACCGGTACCCACCCACCATAGTGATGAATTTCTGCAGCTATAGTAAGTAGTTTGAGAAGATTAACTCCATAAGTAGATGAAATTATTGTGGATCATCAATGTGGTTTTAGGTGTAATATATTGACTATTGATCAGATTTTTTTCGACAGATATTGGAGAAAAATGGGAGTATAAGGATACAGTACATTTGTTATTCATAAATTTCAAAAAGGCCTTTTCAAAGTGTTGGTTGCAACCCCCTGAGAGGTCGTGTAAAGAGCTGAGGGGGGGTCACGAGATGATTTTGAAAATAAAACAAAAAATGTCTTATTAACACATTTTTATTGTATTCAGAAACATAAAAAAAACTGAACAAACAAATAAAATAAAAAAGTTTCAGTAGTTGCAGCTAAGTTAAAAAATAAGTAATGCTATAAATGTGTCTGTGTTTGAGAAAGTACCTAGCTTCTCAAATCTTCGTTCTGTTTTAGATATGCACACAATTGTATTATTTCCAATTTATAGGAGATTTCTCGCTTTTATTTTGATGGAAATCATAGACTGGAAATTTATTTTGCATGAATAAGAGTTTGCAAATGCTGTCAAAACTGTAAGAGTTTCTTGTGCAAGCTAGAGGTATTCTTATATCCTTTTGATCTAAAACCAATGTACAATATGAAAAAATGACACTTTTGACCTTCCATCAGTAAGCACATATTTTAATAAGTTAAGTATTTTCATTATTATTATTATTATTATTATTATTATTATTACTGTTACTGTTATTATTACTATTACTATTATTACTACTATTATTATTACTAATATTATTATAATTACTACTATTATTAGGCCTACTATTATTATTGCTATTTTTATTATTATTATTATAGTTATTATCGTTATTGTTATTAAATTATTATTGTTATTATCATTATCATCATGATTATTATTATAATCATTATCATTATTATTATCATCATCATTATTATTACCATAATCATCATCATTATTATTATTATTATTATTATTATTATTACCATTACTATTATTAATATTATTACTATTATTACTACTTTTATTACCATTATTATTACTATTACTACTACTATTATTACTATTATTATTAATATTATTACTATTATTACTACTATTACTAATATTATTACTATTATTATCGTTGTTATTATTATTATTATTATTATTATTATTATTATTGTTATCATTATCATCATGATTATTATCATCATTAACATTATTATTATCATCATTATTATCATCAGGGAACGGATTTATATGGACTAAAAATATATGAAATATGTAAATATATATGTAGTTATTTTTACCAAAATATGGAATTAAATATGGATTTTTACCAAAATATGGAATTAAATATGGACTTAAAATTATAAAAAAATGACTATGAACGTTAAATATTGGTACATTTTAATCAAACTAAACAAAAAATATAATGGACGTACCTTATCTTCCAATGTAGTTTCAACAAAACACAATTTTTATTGTCTGTTACCATAACAATAGGTTACAAACATTTCTTTCAAGTGCTGAAAAGTGAATCTTCTTCTATTGTCTCTGAGGATAGATTTATACTGACTAAAAGAGCGTTCGACGTCACAAGAAGTAACTGGTACATAATTCAATTTCACAATGTCTGCTGGGGATAAGTCCAAGTTAATCTTCACTTGTTGATTCACCACTCATCACAGCAACAACCTTTTGTAGTTCTTCATATCCAGGGTTTTTTGAAAGTACAGTGTCCACCTTAGCTCTTACTGCATCTGCAACTTTACCTCTACCACGATTCAGTTGTTCCACAGTACTATTTATAATTTCAAAACTTTCAGATAGTGAAAGGTGCCTATTTTGGAGACTTTTGAGCGTTTTTATGATGCATGAAAATGTATGCTGAATGTGAGCTAAGTCATTCTTCACACTTATGTCACAGGTAACTGTTTTCGCAGTATCAATTGAGACTGCATCTTCAGAGTCCAATGCAAGGAGAACATTGTTAATAGAGTCTATATGTTCGGCATAATATTCAACTGCTTCTAGCCATGTACCCCATCTAGTTAAAATTGGCTTTGGTGGCAATGGAATTTCAGGGTACATTTCTTTCAACACGTTAACTCTACTGGGAGCTTTGAGAAATACTTTTTTCACTGATGAAATCAACAAATCTACTTTAGGGAAATTGTCTCTGACCACTTCTGCCACACGATGAAATGCATGCGCCACACAAGTAAAATGAGTCAATTTAGGATATACAACAGATAATGCTTGTCCAGCTTTGACCATATAAGGGGCAGCATCGCTAATAAAGAATAACACATTATCGTACATAATACCCTTTGGCCACAGGATACCCATAGCTTCGTTGAACAGTTTAACTATAGTTTTGTTATTGCACTTTTCTAGAACATCACAATGTAAAAGAATTCGTTCAGAATATTGTTCACTTAACAAACCGATAACTACATTACCAACAAGTCTACCTTCTTTGTCGGGAGTCTCATCAATGGAAACCCAAATTGAACTATCTTTAATTTCATCTCTTATCTTCTGTATTGTCTCATCGTAGATGGATGGAGCATACGTCTTCCTAAGTGTTGACTCATCCGGGATTGTATGTTGAGTATATTTTTCAAGGAATTCCCTGAAGACCTTATTCTTTAGTTTGTAGAGAGGAATATCAGCAGAGATGAGAGAACGGCACAGGTCGATGTTAAACTCAGATCTTACATTCGATGTTGTTGGTTGTGTTAAAAACAATTGTCTCTGCTTGGAATTTAGTTGTTTGTTGGCCTGATGTTTACTAGTTGTAATGTGTTGTTGCACCAGGAACTTTTGTGTAGATGATACTGCACACTGACACAAATTACAAAATAATATTTTATTGTCAGTTGATAAACCATCTTCTTTAAATTCTGAAATGTAACTTGTTAGTTTTGATTTTAAATTGACTGAATGACGTACTTTTGGCATATTTACCGTCTTTATAGTATGATTTACAAAACTGAACCTATGTGTACTCTGACTGGCATTTAACTGTTGAGCTGCACAACTGAAGTCTGTTAAAAATTTTAAATTAAATTAATACAGTTTTGTAACTTACTTTCCCATTGTTGATAGGACTGCTAATTTTCAAATAACTCTGATGTTAAAGGGATTACTGAACATGTGTTTAAATCTCTATTGTTGAAATGTATTTTTAAAAGTTAATGGAATTTTGTTTTGTTTTATTGTTAAACCTAATATAATATGGACTGTTTTATATGAAATATGGAAAATATATGGAAATTAACGAAAATATGTACTAAACTCTAAAATATGGAAAAATATGGAAAATAAAAGTAGGATTTTTCAACCCTACACATTGTGAAACATAAAGATAATGCAAAATATAAATTATATTAGCTTTATAAGTAAATATGTATTTACATATAAATCCTTTCCCTGATTATCATCCTTATTATCATTATTATTATTATTATTATTATTATAGTTATTATCGTTATTGTTATTAACTTATTATTGTTATTATCATTATCATCATGATTATTATTATAATCATTATCATTATTATTATCATCATCATCATTATTATCACCATAATCATCATTATTATTATTATTATTATTACTATTACTATTATTAATATTATTACTATTATTACTACTTTTATTACCATTATTATTACTATTACTACTACTATTATTACTATTATTATGAATATTATTACTATTATTACTACTATTACTAATATTATTACTATTATTATCGTTGTTATTATTATTATTATTATTATTGTTATCATTATTATCATGATTATTATCATCATTAACATTATTATTATCATCATTATTATCATCCTTATTATCATTATTATTATTACAGTTATTATCGTTATTGTTATTAACTTATTATTGTTATTATCATTATCATCATGATTATTATTATAATCATTATCATTATTATTATCATCATCATCATTATTATCACCATAATCATCATCATTATTATTATTATTATTATTACTATTATTAATATTATTACTACTTTTATTACCATTATTATTACTATTACTACTACTATTATTACTATTATTATGAATATTATTGCTATTATTACTACTATTACTAATATTATTACTATTATTATCGTTATTATTATTATTATTATTATTATTGTTGTTGTTGTTATCATCATTATCATCATGATTATTATTATCATCATTAACATTATTATTATCATCATTATTATCATCCTTATTATTATCATCATCATTATTATTATTATTATTATTATTATTATTATTTTATTTGGAATTTCAGCCAGTTGAATGCAACTAGAAACGGATTCAGTCTCTGTCTGTCACTGTCATGATTGTTTTGCGTTTCTTCCGGAAGATATTAAAAAGCTGTTGTTTATAATTGTGCAAAGTTAATTATATGTCCACAAAAACAAACTAAGAAATTGTCGTGTCATACGATATGTAGGTAAATTTTCCGCGAGTTTTTAATGCACTGGAATGAATAAATTTTCTTTGTGCGAGATCGTGCGTATTTGCTTGGTTTCCGCACAAAACCAACCCGCGGTAAGTCTAAAATTCCACATTCAGTATTCCCAACCGAACACACATAACAATTTCCCTCTTCTTACCGCTTAAGTGACATATTGATTTTACTGCTTTAGGCTTTTAACATATTATTTTTAGAGACGTTCAATATAGTAATAATCATAAATTGGAAACTTACCACTGCAATTTCACCTAAATTGCACTGTTAATTATTGTTTTTAAATATTTGCAAAAATTAAGTAAACTCTATAACTCCACTAAAGTTACTGCATTTCGTGATGCATGTAACATTAAGGAAGCCGTTTGTTTTAAGTTCGCATTTATAGACTGGGGGAAAGAAAGACAGACGTATATCACGGCCTGCTGGAGTACAGTAAACACAGAAAACATTTTAAAGCAACAATGTTGAAGAGAGACATTTTTGTTTTCCAAAATTGCCGTCATTGAACAGAAACCAAGATGGAGATATCATTGCAACTAATTAGAAATTCCTCTTTCAGGTATATAATAAACGATCTTCGCACAAAATAATGTGCGATACACGAGCGGTATGTTTTCTTTAAATTCTCGGAAATTGAAAAAGCTCAACTACGTTTCGCTTTTTCAAACTTTTCCTCGAACATGAAAACTTCAACATACCGCTCTCGTAACGCACATTACTATTTTGTCCAGTAATGTCTACCACAAAATAAGTTTCCTTTTAAATCCGTCGATTTTATCTATGGCTCTTATGTTAACTCTTGGTTTCGCAAACAACTATTTCTAAATGTTTGAACAAATATATCGGAAAGGAAGGCCAGTCTAAGAAGTCAAAAAGAATTGAAATATTAGATTACGGTACAAGGTTGGGAAGTACTTTTTACAAAATCGAGGAAAATTAAAAAAAAAAAAAAACGAGCAGAGCGAGTTTTGAGATTTTGTAATGCACTTCACCAACGTGTATTGTACAACATTTTTTGCACGTTTATATTTTTACAATTTCAAATACAATATATTATGCATTGAAAATTTAGAGCCATATTATTCCAAAGCTTTCGCAAAACTACACTGTAATGGTAACCAAGTAACAATAAGTGCACTGTAATCGGTCTATTTCAGTATAGTTTTATGTTATGAAGAATGGTTTACCTAGTAACAAGTTTCTGTGTGAGAATTCTAACTTTCAAGGTCTAACAACAATAGCTGTAAATATAACAAAAACACGAACGTGCAAAAAATAGGTTTGAATATTGCAATTTCTCACCTTGCTGGTATCGACACATTAGAAGTTGGGTGGTATCTACTGGTTTTGAGTAAAATTATCGTTGCTCACAATTTTACAGACGTATTTTTCGAATGGGGCTAATTACTGGTATGGTAATGAGGGGATCGCAAACAAATGTCTCACCCAAAAGTGGGTCGCACCTTCAAAAAGTTTGGGAACCACTGCTCTACAGGTAGAATAGGCAATGCCATCAGGAAAGTCTTGGATAATAGAGAGGGTTTAGAATTGAACGGGTTACATCAGCTCCTTGTTCAAGCGGATGATGTGACAATGTTAGGGGAAAATCCAAAAACTCTTAGGGAAAACACGAAAATGTTACTTGAAGCAAGTAAAGATATAGGTTTGGAAGTAAGTCCCGAAAAGACAAAGTTATGATTATGTCTCGTGACCAGAATATTGTACGAAATGGAAATATAAAAATTGGAATTTTATTCGTTGAAGAGGTGGAAAAATTGAAATATCTTGGAGCAACAGTAACAAATATAAATGATACTGGGGAGTAAATTAAACACAGAATAAATATGGGAAATGCCTGTTATTATTCGGTTGAGAAACTTTTATCTAATATGCTCTCAAGAAATCTGAAGTTAGAATTTCTAAAACAGTTATATTATCTGTTCTTCTGTATGGTTGTGAAACTTGGACTCTCACTTTGAGGGAGGAACAGAGGTTAAGGGTGTTTGAGAATAAAGTGCTTAGGAAAATATTTGGGACTAAGAGGGATGAAGTTACAGGAGAATGGAGAAAGTTACACAATGCAGAACTGCGTGCATTGTATTCTTCACCTGACATAATTAGGAACATTAAATCCAGACATGGCATGTAGCACGTATGGGCGAATCTAGAAATGGATATAGAGAGTTAGTTGGGAGGCCGGAGGGAATAAGACCTTTGGGGAGACCGAGACGTAGATGGGAGGATAATATTGAAATTAATTTGAGGGAGGTGGGATATGATGATAGGGAGTGGATTAATCTTGCACAGGATAATGACCGATGCGGGCTTAGGTATATGTGAGGGCGGTAATGAACCTCCGGGTTCCTTAAAAGCCATAAGTAAGTAAATAAGTATAGTAAGTAGTGTATTTCGGTTTCGTAAACTAGCTGCAACAGCTAAGGTGGGAGGTCATCGTGCTGATCAAACATTACTCCTGCATTGGTTAGATGATCGTGCACCTCTACTGAAACGTGTGGACGTGAGGCCAGCAGTCGTTTGATCGACCTTGATCTTCTATGAACTTTAGAGGAACAGATTTAATAACATTTAATAATTTTAAAATTTTGTAAATTATCTTGTCATTTTAAAAGAGGAGGAATCCAAATTTCCATAATCATATTTTGGTGTGTAACTTATAGAAGCTGAATAAATGTATTCTTAAGGGATCATTTAAATTAACATGGAGACTGGGTAGGAGCGAAATGACAATGACTGGAAAAGAGAATCAATTTCCGGCATATTTTCATATTTTTGTTGGTCATAATAAGGATATGTGTTACTATAAAGCCCGGAAATTAAAACATCTATATGATACATCATATAATACAGATCTGTCATATAATCAATCGAAACTGCATGTCAATGGCCGATTTCGTTAAAAAAAATATTTCCAGGACTTTATAGCTACAAAGCAGAAATTAATGTTTTCAGAAAAGAGCTAAGACAGCCCAGCTATTACAGAGGGGCGAGCAGGAGCAGGTGGGGGAAATCGGGATGCGACGTAGGCAAACGGACAGTACCTGTGCGAAAATATGATTCAATATTGAAAGCTCTTTCGTCACTGGAAAACGCGAACATATTTCTGGAACGTACTATACTCAGTAACTCAGTACTGCTTACTATCTGCGGTCTTGGTTCTGTGTGGAGTTGGAACTTCCTTAGTAGAAGGGGTGGGAGTGAAGTACATTCAAAAACTCAGGTACAATAAAAATTGAAGTAAAAATAAAATGATGTCCCAATAATTTAATTCCTTTATCATGTTGCAAATGATATTACAGTTTAGAGATTATTTTTACCTATTGCTCAAAAGACGTATATAAGCAGCAAATTATTCATTGCATATGCACCCAAATGATATGATGGAATTCTGTTGTATGAATTGTACACAATAAGGATTAGTTAAAATCTCTACAATAAGATATTATACAGTACTATTATTTAGTCCTGACAGTCGCCGGAAATGTGCGTCTGGGTTAGGCGAGTCCATTAAGGGAAGAGGATGGTATTTTTTGGTGAAAAATGAGTAAATTTTCAAAAAACAATTTTTTTCCTTAAAATACTCTGTGATATGTGTAGAATACATTATATAATATTTTGTGGGTATTTGTGCCCTTATCAGTTGTTGAGACGCCATTTTTAAACTTCCTGCGCTCTGGATTTTTAAATCACACCGCCCTTTTGTTTGTTGTTTCCGGAACTTCATTTTTTTTTCAAAACCAAATTTTTCTTTAAAATACTCTGTGATGTGTGTGGAATACATTGTATAACATTGTGTGGGTATTTGTGCCCTTATTGGATGTTGAGACGCCATTTTTCAAGTTCCTGCGCTCTGGATTATTAAATCACACCCCCTTTGATTGCTGTTTCTGGAACTTTACTTTTTTCGCTACATAGCCAGACAAAAATCGATATAATTTTTGAACTATTAAAGATATATGAATGAAATTTAGAATACACATTCTCTAGACTACTAGGAAACTTTTATCTGTAACGGAATTTCCCTAATTGATTTCATTTTAAAAATAAGTCTCTCTGTTTGCAAGAAAGAAAATAAAAAAAATGTTATTAAATTTTAATTGTTTATTTTACAAATGTAGGAACTAATATCAAATTTCTGTTACAGACAGTTTGTAGAGCGTGCTTTTACAAATAAATTGTAACATAGTGTTTGAATTTATCTTTAAAAATGGCTTAGATATATCGAGATTAGTAAAATCCTGCATTGGGTACATTTTTTTTTTCAAATCTGCCTCCCAAATAATTTATTCAAAATATTTATATTTTGTTGAGTTGCTATAGCCATGAGCTCTCTACATACAAAAAATTAATATTTTACACCAAATAAGAAAAAAGTTTTAAAAATTACTATCCTCTCCCCGTAAGTTACATTTTCAATTTATTTATTTCAGATTTTCTCCAGTAACGTCTTGTGACGTAGAAAGAATATTTTCAGAGTACAAATATTGTTTTTTTATGAACCTAAAAGCAGCATTTCTTTTGATAAAATGAAAATGTTCATTGTTATTTGTTATAATGATTATCACGATTTCAGGGTCTCAGGTACGATTCTGCTGGCGAGCAAGACTGAATACTTCACCGTAGGTAGGTATGAAGAGGAAGTCTAGCGTCCTCACCGAACATTACATAGATACAGAATAAGAAGGGGTATGCATTTTGACAATAATGAGCAACTACTGAAATAAATTAAAAAAGGAGATATTGTTAATAATATTAGGAGCAAATGAAAATTTAATTTCGCAGACGTTTAGGATATTAGATGAGACAATGAATACACGCTACGAAAGGCATTCAATATTCTAACGCAAACCACGCAACGAAGATTCAATTAAGTATTGGTAGGCTTACAATAGTTCTATTCGGACACAAGCTGTAACACACCTCGACATTTCTCCTGTTAAAGTAAGTACAGTGCATATCCCTTTCAATTCTTCAGTAAAAAATCTTGGCATTCACATGGATAATAATCTCAACTGGGACATGCAAATCACAGAAACCTTGTGCAGACACTTGTATTTCCCTATTTCGACTATGCGGACATTTTACTGACTGACCTCTCCAGCGACAACAAAATGAAACTTCAACGTGCTCATAATTTGTGTGTACGTTTTGTAAGCAATGTTCGCAAATGTGATCATATTACCCCATTCCTGGAAGCAATAGGTTGGCTTAAACTAGATAAGAAAAGAAATTTACATTCACTTCTCTTTCTGTTCGAAATCTTGAACTCTTCTATTCCTTCGTAACTGTCGTCTCGCTTCACTTACCTTTCTTCCCACCATAATCTGAACACACGCTCTCGTCATGAAACAATACTAACAATACCATCCCATCGCACCTCCTCATACTCATCTTCTTTCACAATAGCCCTGCCAAGACTCTGGAATTCGCTACCTGCTAGCATCAGGGACTGTCGAAATAAAATTGAATTCAAACGAAAACTTACTAGGCACTTGGTCAGTAATTGATTTCTTGTAAATAGTTTCTTTAATCTATCACAAAATATTTCAATATCCAGTAATTTCGTCACTATACAATTTTGTTATTCTAGATTTAATTTGTAATTCAGTAAATATAAAATATTCTTTGTTTCTCTATGATAAATTATCTAGCTTTAATTATTCAGGTAATTTTTTCGTACTTTGATTTTAATGTAATTGTAATTGTAAATTTAATACTAATTGTAATGCTAATTGTATTTGTAAATTTAATACTAATTGTAATTTTATTGTTCATATTGTAGTTGGAATCTCCTGGTAGAGGGGCAGAGAAGGCCTGACGGCCTTATCTCTACCAGGTTAAATAAATAAATACTAATACTAAGTACTGAACCGCATAACCCACAAAGACCTAACCAAAAAGGAACATCAGGATCCTCTCAGAGCACTGGGAGCGGCGTCAGGAGGAGGCAAGCTGCACGAGAGCTGGGAGTTCGACTCCGGAGCTAGAGACCTGAGTCCGGAGCCTCATACACTACAGAAACTCGTTGAGGCTGCTGGTGGTTCACTGCTTGCATTCGTAGCTACAGGTAACATGCTCGATCTCGCCAACAAGACACTTTGGACTGGATATGTTTTTCAGTATATTACTGAACATGACTTGGACTCGGAGGAAGATTTGAAACCAATCAGCTGTTGACAGATTTAAACTTCTGTTCGGCTCTTACTTGGAGGGACTAAGGAAATCAAGGACCTCGGAGACCTAACTTCAGACTTCCCAAAGTAGAATCCTACTGCTAGCATATTCGATGAACGTTACTTTCTATGTGTGTAATGATTTTATAAACATCGTTTCCTTTTAATGCATATTCTAATTTTAGGCACATGAAAATATGATATTTCATGATATAGACCCTATAAAAATACAAATCTGCTGTCCGCCAGCCTATGGAGGCCAAGGACTAACTTGAAAAACCTGATTTCGTTACTAACTATGACGCCAGAAATTCATCATGATGCTAGTTGAGAACCGGCCTTCTACAGTGGCCAAAATTTCATTTTGCAGATATCTTCACTTATGAACTCTCGAACCAGCCCTCACTTCGTAATGCTAATCCAAGACATGAAGCTTTGACACGCAAAGATCCTTTACTATACAAGTTAATCAGAAATATCATCTCAGCTTAAGAAGTCAGCTACTTCAAATTCTTAGGTTCTAGTTTCCAATATAAGAGAGAAGCGGTAAAAATTGATATGAAATCAAAAATAAATTGAGAGGCTGGGTGCAAGAAGGGCATTTTCGAAATCGAGAAATCGAAAGAGAATTGGGAGGACAAATTTAAAAGGTACGCAAAACGCGTCCTTGCAAGGGGTTGGGGGCTGTACAAAACTAGATATGTGAGCTCCAAGCCTGTTGGCCACTAGTCTCACTCCGGGTTACGCTGCTCCACTGAAGGAGCTCTAGAAAATTTTGAAGGGGAAGCCGAAATTGGACGTAACCTCTTAGGTACCACATACGCGAGGGGGACTGAGATTTGATCAAGTGATCACGGAACGGGGCGAGGAGGAGATGGCTGGTGTTTGCCGTTAGGATGGCGAGACGCTGTCATCTGTTGTTCGATGACAAAGCATGTGAAGGCCGTCGGAAGAAGCGCCGTGAAATCTAAATCTGCAAATTTAGAGGTCCCTGTCCTTTCAAATTGCGACTAATTGAGTGACCTCGTATATTTAATAGACAATTTATAGGTTCTGAACTAGGGCATACGTCGTTTATAATAAAGGGGAATATATATGGGGAAGGGCATATAGGTCCGTGGCCCATTTCTTATAGGGCTCATCCCGACATTTGTCTTACGCCTTAGGAAAACCACGGAATACCTTAGGCAGGATGAGTTGTCTCATTTTAGAAGATGTGCCCTTTTTGAGTTAAACGCTGTATTGTGTTCTCTGATCTGTTATGCATATGATCACCAAGTTGTAGTTCATTACTGTGATCACAGAGTTAAGGCGTGCATAGATAACATTATTACGGTTTGAATTGTCAACATCAATTTTCTCAAAACTTGCATTTGAGAGAAGTGCCTTTATTGCACCCAACCCCTCAATTACATGCTTGGCTCTATGAAGAAGATGATAAGATGTGCAAGTAAAATATAAAATTTTGGCGAAAAACGTCAGTGTTTTATGGATTATATGGAAAAGAAATTTGAGTTACAAGTAAAAAATATAGGTAACTATAGGTGATGAGCACTTCAAATAAGATTTTTAAGATCTGTGGTGAGAACTAGGAGAAACGACAAATTCAAAGTGAATAGAAAGTATTTAGTTCGATAGCTGACATAGATGTGTTTATTAGTCATTAAATGCAACAGTGTTCTTCACTGAATCATAAAATATACATTAACGGTCTTACTAATAAAAACCCTATATACAGACGTTTAACTGTCGTATACTTATACAATGAGTAGCTCGTTTATAAGTCGTGTGTAAATTCCTTACTAATAATCACTACATACGTAGTGTATAACAGTATAACTGTTACACAGCTACGTCATAGTTTCGTCATTACTTCGTTACGAAAGGTAATAGACTATCTGAGGTTCTCTATTGCATCCGCTAGAGCGCTCTAGTGTGGCGTGTTAAATATCGATAGTACAACTGGCTCTAATCGATTACCTCACTACATTTTGGTTAAAGAGTACAAGCTACAGCAATATTATTCTAATAATTCTATGATCTTTGGTTTGTTCTTCTGTGGTTACAAGGTAACCATCATCATAAAATGACAGTCGATGCGAACAGCTGTTAGAGGGGCGGCCATTTTTTCACTATATACAACGCTTAAACAAGGGGTTTCGTGTATATTACTACTGCAAAGCAATTCCCATTGTATAGTTACAGCCTGTTTATACGTCCATAGCTTACTCACGGTTTATTAGTAACGTTTTCTGTCTCAACTCTGCATAAGTCTCGTATAAGAACTATACACGATTTATTAGTAAGACTGTAAGTTAAATTTAATCCAACAGTATTAAAAACACATACTGTTTGATTGATTTTAACTTGATGGGTCTATATTTAATTTCAATTATAAAATAAACAATTACAAAACTAATGGATAGATCATGATGAACATTGATTCAAAGATACATATAAAGCATATTCAAGAAATAGATGATCTGAGCAATTCAGTGTATGATGATTCAAAAATAAAATTATTGTTAGTAATTATTAAGTCAAAAGTGTATATGAAGGATTGAGAATCATAGTGGGCAAGCGCCATTTGCTAAAACCGTAGAAAACGAGGGTTAAAATGAAATCATTACCATAATTCAATGGGAACATATAGCAATTGAGGGGTTACGTGGACTAACAACCTAAATGACTTTAAGACGTTATTTCACAGATCACATTTTCCGACACTCTCTTGCGTGCTTTATATTGTAACAAAATCTTGTTTCTCTACCTCATTCCTAAAGGGCAGCAGAAGTAGCGTTGTATGAGTATGCGAGAGATCCGTCATTCTGTAGCTGGTTCTTACAGTGTGTCTAGCGGCTCGACTGGAAACGTGCGTTGCGTCTGTTCAGTGTGAACATAAATGGAGACTGATTCTGACAATGAAAGTGGTGATGTGTGTGGAAGTACTACATCCACGAGAGGTGTGAAAAGAAAAATAAGGAAAAGTAGTTGGAAGAAGTAAAATGCAAAGAAGAGACGTAATTCAGGTAAAAGTTACATTTCAAGGAGCGGTAAAACAAAATCCCCCAAAAGATATGCTGTTGTAAAAACATGTTGTAAATTGAATTGTGCAGGTAAATTCAATCATCTTGATCAGCAGAGACTTTTCAGTGGATTTTGGAGTATTGGAGAAAAACAACTGCAGGACACAATGTTGTTAGGTTACATTGAAAAAAAAAACCTTTCCGTAACACAAAGAAACTTACGTCTGGAAGAACTCGTTAGTATTCATTTGTATACAACGTGAAATTAGAGGGCACTAATGTCACTGTATGTAAAGGATTTTTACTGAAAGTGTTGCAAATTACAGAAACCCGTATGAAAACATGTCAGCAAGCTTTGAAAGTGGGGGCTGTTGCTACAACTGAAAATCGTGGAAAACACACAAATCGACCAAGGAAGATTGTACTGCAACTGGACTAAAGAATGAAACGATTGGGGATGTCATGTCCTTGTTGAAATTCATGACAAAAGATAATGCTATGTGGCTACAGGGAATTCTGGACAGATATAGGCCTATTCAGATTTAAAAGTGCAATGATGGCTCTGAAGTCACAGATGATGACGAATGGAAACCATGTTTGTTTTGTACACTAAATTTCAAGTTTAAAAACACATAACTTTTTATTTAGTGTCATAAAAATGTATGAACAAAGGTCAACATAGTTCAAATATCAATATGTCTTCAATTTAACTTATATAATAAAATCATTAATTAATTTTGTATATGTTATTTTCACAGTATAGTACGAAAGAATAGAGTTTATTTATGCATTTGTGATATTGTGCAGTAAAGTACAAAGTTAACAGAAGTGTTTGCATTCTTATGTTACATAATATTCTCTGATAGAAACCATTTATTGGTATTCTGTGGACTAACAACTTAAAAGGAAGTCGCTATTAACATTTTTTTTTAAATACTATATTTCAATAATAGCCATTACTTGGTTACATTTTTGTGTTTAAGGAATGCCATATTGATAATATATATTTTAAAAGTTTGATGGAATATCACAGGAACACACAAAAAGTAACATCTGGACTAAAGAATGAAACGATTGGGGATGTCATGTCCTTGTTGAAATTCATGACAAAAGATAATGCTATGTGGCTACAGGGAATTCTGGACAGATATAGGCCTATTCAGATTTAAAAGTGCAGTTTAATTTTCAACTTCAGTTTACTCAAAAGTATGGTTTTGCACATAAGCTGTTAGCCCACGTAACCCCTCAATTAATATAAAGTATACACATTGAAACTAAATGATATGTCAATCTCCATTAAACTATGGTATTCACTTAACTTTAACCCTTGCTTTCTCCGTTTTTAATAAATGGCGCTTGGCCCACTATGGCTCTGAACCCTTCATATCTACACAACTTACCTACTACAGACAGCCAACATTCATGCTATGGAATGATGACGAGTTGAATAAATGTTGACGGAATTATTCAGATGTTTAATATGAGGAAACGGGAGAACCCTAAGAAAAACAACAACTGTGACCTTGTCCGTCACGAATGCCAATGTGGATTTTTTAATGAAAAATCCCAGGTCTGACCGGGAATCGAATCTGGACCGCTTGCGTGACAGGCTGAAGGTCTGACCACTCAGCCTCCGCAGTAATCTGATATGTTGATAATTAAAAGGCACTAATTATTCGTGAATGACACTTGCCAGCATCACAGTATCTTCTTTGTTTTAACATATGAAAGTAAATTGTACACCTAAACGACATGGAGAATAGGAGGCATGAAGGTAGAACTTCTATGCCTTCTTCACTTTGGCATTAGGAAGAGACAAAGCGAACATCGGACGAGATAAAAAAAATCAGCTTCTTTCTTATGTTGAATTCAACCTTTTATAGTGCAATTCTGTTCTGTTAGCATCATCATTATTGTCATATTTATCATGATCATTACTGGTCTGTCAAGCAATACACTACTAATCAGTTAGAATTCTCATTCTATATTTTGAAGGGCCGATCCGTTACTATCACTATATTTAGTGGTTCTTTCAATTGCAGATGTTATCCTGCTTCCAAATTCATCGTGGACGAGAAATGGCCGAGCTATCCTGAGGGACAGGAATCATCCACATAACGTAAATAGACCACACTGACCTCCCAGCTTCACTTCCCTACCGGAGGAAGCGAGGTTAAGCCTGGTATTCATAGTCGACACTTTCGATTAAAGTGTCCTTTGGAAGACGCAAAGTATCACTTTTCCGTTGCAAGTCGACACTTTGGTGCAAAGGAACACTTTGGATGAAAGTGTATTTCCGACCACACTTTGAGCCGAAAGTGTCACTTTGTAGAAAAATGGCGGACGTCTTGGAAGTTGTCGAATTATTTATTAGAACGTGCGGAAGAGGTGACACTTTGTAAAGTGCACTTCTTCAATCGTCTATGAATACCACTAATATGAAAGAGCCACTTTCGTCAAAAGTGTCACTTTGCAAAGTGGTGATATAAAGTGTCGACTATAAATACCAGCCTAAGATTTGATCGCTCTTTCAGATCTACAGTAGAAGAGGCGAGACCTGTCTTGTGTCCTTATTATGTGCAGTGGCTATATCATCAATGAGAGGGAAGATAGGTTAGTCTGAGATGAACTTCCGTGTAGATAGATTCGTATAATATTAACCATCCTGGAAAAAAGTCTCTTTCTGATAGCTCATTCTTCCACTTCTCGCACAGCTCGCAAGCCAGGTTTCGTCTCTTCACATATACCACTCTCGAATCCGCTGACTTCGGATCCATGATGCTCGCTGGACACCGAGGAGGACTCCTCGAAGTATTTGTTGTAAGTTCGTCTATGATGCACTGCTTCTGCGCGGCGAAGTGCTCTACAGCTTTCAACTTCGTTCTTAGAGGGGGACTTTTGACGTAGAACTACGTCTTTCTCCTCATTCCACGAGGAAATGCAACCCCGCACTTTATTCTCATTATGTTCCCCTTGTCTTTTCGTTCCCTTCTTCTCCGTATATCCCCTTTTTCCTCCTTGTACTCCTTATACTTGTTCCCCTTGTGTTCTCCCTGTTCTCCTTGCTTTCCTGTTGTTCTCATTATCTTTCACTTGTTCTCCTTGTATATCTATGTTCACTTTGTGTTTTCGTCTTCCTGTCCTTTCCTCGTTCTCTTTATTTTTCCCTTTCCTCCTGTCTTCACCTTGTTCGTGTTCCCCCTTTTTCATATATTCTCTTTGTTCTCATTTTGCCCTTGTTAGCCTTGTATTCCCCTTCCCATTGTTTTCTTGTCTTCCCTCTGTTTTACTTCTCTTCCTCTTGTTCTACTTGTCTTCGCTTTGATATCCTTACACTTCTCTTCTTCTCCTTGTCTTACCTCCACTTATTCTCCTTATATTCCCCTTATTATTTCTTGTATATCTCTTGTTCTCTTTGTATTGCTATTGTTTCCCTTGTATTCCACTTGTTCTCCTTCTCTTCCCCTCATTCTCACTATATTCCTCTTCTTCTCCTTTTTCCCCTTTTCCCCTTATCTTCCCCCTTCCTCATTCCATTCCACTTATTATCCTATTCTCCTTGTGTTCCCCTTGTTCTCTTTGTCTACCTTTTTTCTCGTTGTTCTTCTAGTGTTCCCCTTATTCTCCTTGTTTAATCTAGTTTCCTTGTGTTTCCCTTGTTTTCCTTGCTTCTCCTTTACTCCTTATATTCCCCTTTTCTCATTATATTCACGTTATTCTTCTCCTATTCTCCTTGTTCTTCCTCTATTCCACTTCTTCTCCTTGTGTTCCACTTGTTCTCTTTGGCTTCTCCTTTTTAGATTTCTCCTCGTTTTCACCGTGTTGTCTTGCGTTCCCCTTTTTCTTCTTGTGTTCCCCTTATTCTCCTTATGTTCCCCTTGTTCTTCTTGTTTTCAGCTCACTCCCTTTTCCTTCCTTCCTTCCTTTTTTTGTCTTTTCCTTGTATTCTCATTCTGTTCCTTACATTCTCCTTGGCACTCCCCTTTTTCACTTTCTCCTTATATTTTCCTTGCTCTTCTCGCACTCCTCCTGTTCTCCTTATAATCCCTTTGTTCTCCTTGTCGTCCCATTATCGTTATATTCTCCTTCCTCTCCTTGTTTCATTTCTCACACCACCCACACGTAGTTCTAAGTAAAGATTTACAGCATAATAAAGCTATGCACTTGTCGAATTTTTAAATAGAGATTGTACATAAAATACTCGGAACTAGAAGAAGAAGAAGCAGAAGAAGAAGAAGAAGAAGAAGTTTTCCCGTGAAAATGTATGTGTTTTTATCATCATCATTAGCCACAAGACATTTACTTCATGCCCTTTTTACTCCTCTCAATAAATTCTGTTCAAATTTGTTCCCTCCATGTGAGTTACGATCTACTCTAATTTCTCGAACACTAATGTATAAATATTTATACTATGACGTTTCAGGGATTCTATTAGCCTGTTGTGTCGATTTTTTCATATTATCGTCTATTTTGTTATTCGAGTTGAAGATTCCTACTACGTTTTTGGTCTTGTAAGTATACTCCCGCATTAGATGTCAGACAATCCATTTCTGTTGATTTTACTTGTACTCTTGTTTATCTCCTTTATCAACATCATATCTCAAAAGCATGTACAGTCCTATAAAAAAATTGTCGCACTGATACTTTATAAGTCCCAGAAAAGAGGCATTGCGCATTATCAGACATACAACGAAACAAAACTAAGTCTATTACCTCAACTAGTCGTTTTCTTGTGAACCAGGACGCTGGTCCTCTGATCATGCTCATTGCTTCCTTTCTGGGACTTATAAACCATCTGTGCGACGAAACTTTTTTCTAAGGCTGTACAAGCATAGGGAGCGATCATTGTCTTACGAAACCTCAATCTGGTTTCTTTACTTACCTTATTTTTTTAGTCTTCTTAAAGTTCCGCATGTCAATTGAAGTTTGTGAAGTTTCGTACCCATATCCTAATTTCTTATTAATTATTTTACATCCTAAATAGCTAAAGTTGCTTGATTATTATTTTTAATCTATTACTATTTTACATCTTATTGGCTAATTCTCAATAAATTTAAATGTTTTAGTTTTTTTGAGATGATATAATTAAGTTATAATCTTTTATTATCTTGCATAATTTATACATAGGAAATCGTAATTTGTCCTGCGAATCAACTATTAATATCTGGTCATCACAAAATAGTACATTATGCAACGAGCCTATAATGGTAGTAATTAAGACGCGAGTATGTTTATGAAACTCGCTTGCGCTCGTTTCATAATTTTCATACGAGCGTCTTAATTACCATTATAGGCAAGTTTCATACGACTTTTCATGCTCGACCATATTTCTAACTTGAAATTATTCATAAATATTCATGTTATTCTTATCTGACTGGGGAGCGGAACTGACCTTGTGCAATATCTCGTAAATTGTGAGATGTGCGCAGACGCGAAAGTATTGATATTTTCCTAGAAACAAATGTCATTGACCTTGATATAATCTAGAGAGTAAAATAAATATTAATCTTGATATAACCTTGAAATTGATTGAGACATCGAAAAACGAGATGACAAATTGAATTTTTTTGAATATTATTTACAAGTAACGCTAATTATTATAGTAACAGAACATAACCTTCTGCGACAGTATTGGATATCCAGCCTCCGTGATGTTTCGCTAGTTGTCTTTCGATTGCATATCCGAGAATAATCGATACTTGCGCTTTCATATTGCTACAATGATGTTTTCTGATTGGTGGAACACCTGAACTTTAATGAATAGGTGTACTTTAATGAGGTCCATTAAAGGGCTGCTACCAGATTTCAGCATGGTCGAGCATAAATAAATATTGTTCACTCTCATGTCATGTAATTTGGTAGATTAAATACTCTTCCATGTATTAATGGCGTCATCCAAATATATCATAACTAAATACATGAAAGTTGTCATTAAGGTAAAGTATTAATAAATGTCGCCACGGTGTTCTAGTAACTAGAAGGCTGGAATTATAATCCTGTGGAATCGGTTCGATCCCCGGTGTACCTCGATTTATAACTTGTGTTGGGCAAGCCCGTGGTCCAGGTAACACAGGGGTTTTCTCAGGAAGCACCGATTCCCCTGTGTCATCTCAAGAAATCTCCAAGCTCCTATGGTGCACTCTGGGTAACGACTCTGTCGGTAAATTGGTCTACACAACTGGTTTTATGTGGGTGAATGTCGAAAAGTTAAGTACCCGTTGTTAATAAAAAAACAGAAAGTATTCTATGTACTCCACAGATGCGTCCAGATAGCAGGAAAATAAGAGTTCTCACACTTCTTGTACTTCGAATTAAAAGAAACTAATTCAGTCAGCTCGCTTTTCATCATTGGAAGTGACTCACTACTGAGAGGATGCGTGAACTTCGAACTAGCTCTGAAATTTATAATGAGATGATAAATCTCACCTTTATCCGGGTCTGAACTTTGGCTCTTGATTTCCGTGGTATGTCGTTCTACCAACAGAACCACTCGACTAATATAGCGTGAGTGGCAGTCATTAGTGTATTTCAGTTTATTAAAGGGAATCGAGAATTTTGGACCATTCTGTAGAAGAATATCCTAGCCAGGGTTCAAAGAATTTTTAGCACAGACAATAACGTACCACTTTACTTCACTCTTGTACTCATGAAATAATGAATATCAGAGCCGTGCAATACTGAGTTGACCCCGATTCCGTAACGGTATGCACGTCATCACAGTTGTGCTATCAGAATCGCAATCAATGGAAACTTTGAACCAAGCCGTTGGCATGAGTATATTCGTTACCTCCATGCTATAAATATCACAGGTCCTGGAGAGAAGTATGTCACTGAATCTAGATTTTTTACTCCATATTGAAAATTGCGACAGAATTTCACCTCAGAAAACTGGGTTCAAATTTAGGACAGTATGAGTTGAATCTGGGGTTAATAAATACGATGTTTTCACAAATTAACTAGGCACTCCCGTTTTCTACATCACATTCCCGTTTCCTTCGTCATTCTTTTAACTTAGAACTTGCTGCATGCTTTGTCTTTCGTACAACATCTGTAATAATTTATACATTTCGTAAGACTTAGGAATGGAAAAGACCACAAATATTCTGAAATTTGTATACAGAAGATGTAGTTTCTATATACTGCGTGTTCAGATCAAAGTGTGTCATGGCTCGCTGTATGCCGTCATGTGGCTAGCCGATGAGCCTAGAGAATTCAGTCTTCCTACACTTCCACAGAGGCGTATTACCTATGTGCCAGAGAAGTTGCCTAGCAAGTACGGCGTTCATTCTGAAGAGTACTTACCGATACGTACGGTAACTCCGGTAGTGGCAGGAATGTGAACTGTTTAGAAACACGTAATGAGGAGAGTTTTTTTTTTACTGTCGGGATATGTGGAGAGGGTTAAGACGATTACTTACGTATTTGTTGACATTAACTTCGACGGTCAACATGGACACGGAGCATTTGATTTACGTTGTGGAATGTTACCGTACGCAACCGATGATAACAAATACCCTGCGTACGACTTGCCCGCGCAAAACACAGTTCGAAAGAGGTTATGGTAGCACACAGACCGTACAGACCGCCATCTGTTGCTACGACGTTCAAGTTATACCGTACACGTTCTCAAGTTCAGATTGAACGCCTTGAATAATAGGCAACTTCTCTGACATAAAAGCTGAAACTCGCTTCAAAATTGCTGACTCACAACAGTGACGTCATGACACACTTTGAAGTGAACACCCAGTATTCGTGAATGTATTTGCATTTATGTAATTATTTTAACGTTCCTCAACTTATTTAATTATATTTAATTTTTATTGTGATTCCGGCACTGTAACCATAAGGTCTATCGTTGTAAGATGAGTGGAACCAACTGGTAAATTTTCAGTGCTGAGATTACAACAGGCATAGATTAGACGGTCTTGCAACAATCGCCAACTAAAGATGTGAGAAACTGATCTTGTCCTACGCATCCTCAACGGACTCCGATACAACATATATTGCCGCAAACATTATAGAGAAAATATCTGTTATCACCGAAGATCGTACACCACCCAATGCCATTTGTAGGGGAGGTGAAATGAAATGGCGCGAAATGATGGGAAAACTAACGTCAAGTAGGCCCTAAATAATGTTAGCGATACAAGAGAACGCCAGAAAAACCTCACCCTTTGCTCTTATCCATTACAACTATCACAACTCTCTCAGCTGGAGATCGAATTTGAGCCCGCGTTCCACCACTGAGCAGAGGGGACCATACTGCTGTCTCATTGTGTCACGGTTTATCTCCTGGTTGGAGAACAGTATGCTATGGAGGGAGAAAGGAACTGGCCACCCTACCCATTATCTCCTGGCTTAGTTGCTTTATGAATGATGCCTTATTGGCGTCACTCATGAACAATTAATATTACAGATATTATTCTGTAGGACAAATTAATAAATCTACAATAGTCACTCATGAAATTAAAACTTGTCTTCGGACAGTTGACTAAACAACGTGTCTGAATGGTGACGCTGAATAAGTAGTTATGAAATGGACATTCGAAGGTAGTGTTATACAAATCATAAAGCTGACTTTGTGCACCAGTGTTCCATGAAGTATGAACTCTCCTTCACTATTGCACTTCAATGAATTTGCGATTTCCAAATCAATAACATAACTGGTATGGAGTTCTCATTATGGCATAGTCATAATGTCGCTGAGTGTTTGATTTGAGTATAGAATTTCAGAACACACGAGGAAACTACATTGTCACCAAGTACACAACAAATACTCTTCCTCTCATTCTAGCTTAAACACACACTTCCGAACAGACGTTGTAGGTTTCAAGAGAAAAAAAAACTATGGTTTATTTAATGACGCTCGCAACTGCAGAGGCTATATCAGCGTCGCCGGTGTGCCGGAATTTTGACCCGCAGGAGTTCTTTTACATTTAAATGCCATCGACTTGGACCGGGATCGAATCCGCAATCTCGAGCACAGAAGGCCAGCGCTATACCGACTACGCTACCCAGGCCGAGGGTTTTGAGAAAGAAGGAATCTGAATCTAAGAAAATAACCCGCCACTGATAGATGCTTCTGTACTGGAGTTGTAGAGATATAAGTGAGTTGGATTGAAGGGAGGGAGTGAAGCAAAGACAGTTTACTTCTCTGCCCCTGTGACGTTAGTATTGCTAGTGATCACGATTACATTTTTGCCGATGCCTGGTGTAGAGGAATGGATGGAGAGACGGATGGTGGAGACGGCTTAGCCGGACAAGTAATTTGGCACGCAACTCATTCCATAACGCGTGCACAAAAAGCCTACTTGTTTTCAACTGCTTAGGAATGCTCCTGGTACCGCCCTATAAGCACAATTGAGGGGTATGGGAGAAACACCAGGCAGTTCCATTTCAGTACTTTTCGAGATAATGAAGAAAAACTTACCGCCAAACAATAAGCATGTACAGAAGACGCAGGTTCGAAATGCATTATAACTGTGAATGTAATTCTTGGAATACTAGGTTCTTCGACCAAACGATAGAGGGTACTTTTTTGTCCTCTGTGCATAAATAACTCAAAAATGAAAAAAAAAAAAAAAAAAAAAAAAAAAAATTGAGCTGCCTGGTTTTTCCCCCAAACCCCTCAATTATACTTCTATGCTTGACAGTAGATCCGAGATTCTCTACTTCAAGCAGCACATAGAATAACTCTGTCCCTGAATAGAAGAACTCTAAATGAAATATACCAGCATTCCTCTCTCACGCCAAAATTAAAGTCTTGACCTTCACGAATGGCGTGAATTTTTTTCTGTACTCCATTTCTAATTAATTTATCCCTTCCATCAGGACTCGGTACTTGTCTCATGTCTTGTTTGAACTTATTTTCGATGCTTTTACGTCATATTGGCTCAGGTGTAAGGATCACGATCCTTGTTAATGTTTAGACATGATTTACTATCCTCACACGAAGAGGACAGAAAGTGCCAAAGATCTCAGTTCTTGAAAGTAGATGATGAGCACCATTGGTATTTACTATTAAACAAGTCGAAATCTAATCTGAAGAATAGAGTGCAAATCCTCACGCTACTACATTACATGCAGCGTGTAAATTGGTCCAGCTTTTCAAAGTTTCGAAATTGTTTTAATTGTCTTCAAGAACATAAATAAGAGGGATATGTTATTTATTAATTTCGAAAGGTTGCCCACTTTGAAACTTCGGATCTTGTGTTCGTCTCACTTTTTCTACTGTTTTTTCTCCTTTCCCACCAGAGACCTCCGCGTTTACACGAGAAGTTCTGCAAACACATTTAGGGACTTCATCACAATAAAGACAGAAGACCTTTATTATTCAATATTTTGCAAAATAGAAACATATTCAATCCAGTATTTACAGCAATACAAATATATGAAAACAATGAAATAAAAGTAAATTTAGATTCAAAACTAACAAAACCCAGATTAATTAACAGGGGAGTAAGACAAGGTTGCCCCCTATCTCCCACTCTGTTCAACATGTACTTAAAAGAGTTTGAAACGGCAGACTTCGGATCTAATGGTAAACAGTAATGGTTAGGTCGTCACTTAGTCATCTTCTAGTGCAGTGGTCGGCATTTCTTGACTCGCGAATCAACCCTTTAATACACAAGGATGGCGGAGGAGTAAGGCATGATCTCCTTTCCCTTAGCCATCACTTGTTCATCCAACGTTAAGCAGTTTAGGTATTCTCCTCCTACTAACTTCCCTCTTGCTGTGTATTGCGGATTGCATTTTATATGACGTAATCTTTGCCCACCACTGTTCTAGTGCAATATTGAATTGATTGCAATAAATTGTGGTTAGGATTGTGCTGTGAGTGGCTTTCCCTTCTTCTCTTCGATTGTTGCGTTTACTGTGCATTGTAGAATAGGAACGCACAAAGTCAAAATTTAATAAAGATCAGTGTGCCATGAAATTTACATGATATTCATTCGGTGTTGACTGGGTCAAGTTGAAGTTATCAAACTGCCGATCAAGGAACAAACAAATCATAAAATATCTGCGTGAACTGTTCACTGAAACACTCAAGAGAGAACGAGATATGAAGGAGGTTTCTAACCTATGCAACGAGTGCCACATTTGCTACTGGCAGTTATTTGTTTGTTTGACGTCCCTTTCTGACTACGAAGGTTACTGAGAAAATAATAAATAGTATTAAAATAAAATGGGAACATAAAAATTGGAGATTTATCCTTCAAACATGTGGAAAAATTCAAATATCTCGGAGCAACAGTAACAAATATAAATTATACTCGGGAGGAAATTAAACGCAGAATAAATATGGGAAATGCATGTTATTATTCGGTTGAGAAGCTTTTTTCATCCAGTCTGCTGTCAAAAAATCTGAAACTTAGAATTTATAAAACAGTTATATTACCGGTTGTTCTGTATGGTTATGAAACTTGGACTCTCACTTTGAGAGAGAAAAAGAGATTAAGGGTGTTTGAGAATAAGGTTCTTAGGAAAATATTTGGGGCTAAGAGGGATGAAGTTACAGAAAAATGGAGAAAGTTACACAACGCAGAACTGCACGCATTGTATACTTCACCTAACATAATTAGGATCATTAAATCCAGACGTTTGAGATGGGCAGGACATGTAGCACGTATGGGCGAATCCAGAAATGCATATAGAGTGTTAGTTGGGAAGCAGGAGGGAAAAAGACCTTTGGGGAGACCGAGACGTAGATGGGAGGATAATGTTAAAATGTGCTTGAGTGAGGTGGGATATGATGATAGAGACTGGATTAATCTTGCACGGGATAGGTACCGATGGCGAGCTTATATGAGGGCGGCAATGAACTTGCGGGTTCCTTAAAAGCCAATTGTAAGTATTAAATGTTAAAGAAGAAGAAGAAGAAGAAGAAGAAGAAGAAGGAAAAAAGAATGAATTAATAAGTAAAGTTACTATTATAGTAAAAGTTAATGTAGACTGAATATTACAGTATATTAAAATTAGTTGCTTTACTGGTTGTACACAGCCGACTCGTTCAGATCATGTATTCTGGGCATTTAATTCTGTGTTTGTTTCCTCCTACTTTGACAATAATATCTCCGTCTTGAGTCCATACGTTTTTCAGGCTGTATTTACTTATGCACTCTTTTAACAGATTATGCCTGGCTTTAGTCAGATCTTCACGTATGATAACAAGACTACCTTTTAAGAATTTTTTTGTTTCTGAATACCTCAGCCCTCTTTCTATAGCTGACGAATTTAACAATGGTAGGCCGTGGCCTATTACTGCTTCTTCGCCCCACTCCATGACTTCTGTCATCTGTCACTTTCAGTTACGTCAACGGCGACAGTGTCAGTGTTCTCTGATTCACTTTCATTCACACCGAAAATACGCAAACACTGTCGCCTCTGATATTGCTCCAGATCGTCTGGAGCTGCCTAATGTGTCTGTTCTTCTCATCTAGAACTGTTTTCAGGCTTTCTATGACAGCACTATTTTCGGCAATAGTTTTGCTTCAAGTCTTCCACAATGGCGGTCTTGATGGCCTGCGTCAGTACCTGCAGCATGCCGGGTTCCTTCAACGCTTCCAGCATGACGGATCAGACAGTTTCTTCGGAGAACTCGTTGGTAGATGATTTCTTATTATTGCTATTTCACCCATTTTTCTCGTTGAAATCGAATGTGAAATAACACAAAATTATACACTACGACACTTTTAAACACTTTCAAAGGGTAATAAAAACCACTGTTAATAACCACCTAAGTCGGAGCGTAACGACATGTGTCTAGAAGCTATGCCCCATATTATGTTGGGATATTAATGATTTATTATGAGCTAACACTAATTTATTAGAGTAACCACATTTATAAGACGGTAGCGATTATGACTTAGCGAAGGATAAATATGTTGATAGTGATTTGTGAATGATAACCAAGATAAGAGAAACGATAATGATAATGATAATGGTGATGTTAGCGATAAAAATGATGGGAACATCGATAATAATGATTCAGTAACGAGATTGTAACGAGAATGGTGATGATTTTAATAATGATTATAGTGATGATGATGATGATGATGATGATTACAATAACGATGTTTATCAGTGATCACCATTTGTCTTATGTTGAAGTTAACAGCGACGGTAACTATAATAATCATTATTATGATGTTTTTAGCCCTGTACGACATTAAGGTGGACCTTTAACCCAGCAAAGAAGACTATATAGGCATCCAACAAACAAAACTCAGTGCGCAAAAACCAGCGGGCGTGACTGTCTCGCGCAGATGACGTATGCTCCCTTTCCCAACATGCTCCCAGTCTCCCTCCAATCACACCACCGACACTATGCGCATGGGTACGTATTACCTTCTTGTGCTGAATTGAACACGTGTTATTAATACATTGTCAGGGAGTCACATAGCGTTTTATATTAAATATTAATTTAATTTAATTTAAATATGAGGACAGTTCCAGTGAAGATAGATACCGATTGTGACTTAGAAAGAGACGATGTTGACATCTTGTAATGTTATATTCACTTAATTGCTTATTGTTACAGCTGATCTTTGAGTGCACATGTCCTCAACCGTAGCCGTTATAGCTATACCAGTAGCCCCTTATCAAAGAACCCGTCTACTGCAGGGGGGTAAGAGGGGTATAGCATGCGCGGCGCGAAGAGTCTGAGCTGAGTTTTGCTTGTAGGATACCCATAGTAACAAGTGGGATTTGTACATCAGTTATGATCAAGTTACGTGTCGACTATAGTAATGGTGGCGATAACAACAAATCTATTGATAATGATGATTATAATGATTATGATGAAAATAATAAGAGTAATAATGCTGATGGCGACAATAAAGATAGTAATAACGACAAAATACAAGAATTGCAATTATAGATGCATGAATAAGCCTAATATTAATAATAATGCACGTAAAACAATAAAGAATAGGTAATGAAAAGCGCTGAAAATGGCGAAAAGAAGTATATTACGGATGCTCTCATCTCATTCCGTTATTTTTAAGAGAATGACATGTTCCATTATCATATTACTGGGCAATTACTCGTACAAATGATTCATCATGTTTTAAGTCAAATATTTGAGAAAACTAACTCTGACACGTGTAGACAGACGGCAGCACAAGCATAGTTTTCAAAATGGTGTCTATACAACAGAAAGCGTTCTCAGTTTTGGAATATGAGAAGTCATTTTTCTTTGTTACCGTTCAGCGTGCGTTCCGGAGACAATACCCTAGAACTTCACCCCCAGGTCACCAAGCATGATGCGATGACATCGTCATTTTAAGGCAACTGGTACCGTGAGTAGAGGTAAAAGCTGTGGACGTCCAAGCGTTTCTAATGAAACAGTGGAGCGAGTGAGGGCGAGTTTCATTCGCAGCCCTCAGAAATCAACACACCGTGCCAGTCGGGAATTTGATATTCCGCAAGCTACTGTATGGGAAATTTTACGAACCTGATTGCGAATAAAACCGTACCGCATACAGTTACTGTAAAAGCTAAGACCGGAAATCCTCGTCAGGCCGCTAAGGAGGAGAATGATGATTTTGAGGACATTCTAGTGTTTAGTGGCGAGGCCACATTTCTTTTCAGTGACAAAGTTAATCGCCATAATGTACATATCTGGGGTACTGAAAAACCATGTTTGACAGTGCAACATGAACGAGATTCTCCAAAAGTGAATGTGTTTGCTGCAGTGTCTAAATCGAAGGTGTATGGCCCTTTTTTTTTCACGGAGACAACTTTGACAGTATATCATTCCTCGATATGCTCCAGCAATGGTTGTTTCCTCAAGTGACTAAGGATTCCAATAACTCAATATTCCAACTTGATGGGGCGCAGTCCCATTGATACACTGAAGTGCGTAGCTACCTGATCACAGAAATCCCTCGCCGTTGGATTGGGCGATGAGCTGAAGATGACTTAGCGCTATTACAGTGGCCTCCTAGATCCCCCGACCTAACAATCTGTGATTTTTTTTTCTCTGGAGGTTTGTAAAAGACATAGTGTACGTGCCACCACTACCACCAACTTTGGTTGAGCTCAAGGATCGCATTGCAGATACATTTACGACCGTTACCAGGGATATGCAACTGCGCGTATGGGACAAACTTCAATATCGCATCGATGTGTGTCTGTAACGAGAGAGAGCCACATCGAAACTTGTGAAAGTGTGTCCGAAACTTGGACAGATTCTCTTTATTTTGATGTATCATACATTACTTCTTTATGCAGCCGCTTAAAACCTGATGAATCATTTGTAATTGCTCTGTATTCATGTTAATGAACAATATACTGCATTGTAGCCCATAATATGTCATATGTTGCTGACCATAAAATAAGCAACTGAAGTTCATTACATTTATGTAAAGGAAGTTTTAGAAGAGAAATTAAAACAAATGCAAGTAAAAGAAAGACAAAAGAAGGTCTCCATATAAATTACAAAGTACTTAATTACTCTGTTCTTCCTAAGTTATACGAAAGACCCAATTTATTTGGGAAGTTGCAGGGGTAGGGGGTCGTCAAGGTTTGAATTTAAAAATCATTTGAGCTTCAGGGAAGTTCACCACACACGAGGGTATCTCTTCGAGACACGCTATTGTTATTATCACCGCATTGCCTCACAAACCACTGGAAATTAATTAGGTTGTCCGCTGCCTAGCTTGCACGACAGCCAACTTTTCCGACCTCTGCGCGTATTGCGTTAAAAAAATCGATTCCGTACGTGGCGAAAACCGTTCTTCCAAGTGTATCAGGTCACTTGTCACGATTTGCATTCCGTCTGCTGCGCGCATGAGCACAACATCCGATGTTCAATTATTTACTTGTAAAAGGGGTCGCTGGTCTAGTAGTTTAGCATTGCCGAGGTTCCCAGGTTCGATGCTTTGGAAATGCGAACAGAATAACTAATTCTAAAAAGTCACAAATTTTCTGAAGTAAATCTCTAAGGTGCAAATACTAAGTTCCGCAAAGATATTATTATTATTATTATTATTATTATTATTATTATTATTATTATTATTATTAACATAATCGTCCGCTTTATGCGTTTAGGCTTGCTCCCTTGTTTCCAGTTACAAGCGTATTCGTTCTCCTAACTAATCAGAGGACGTCCAGCAATACATGCCCTCTGATTTAGTTGATGCTGAGCATTGTTTCTGGCATTATCTACTCGACAGTGAGTGTTGCTGTTAATAATAATAATAATAATAATAATAATAATAATAATAATAATAATAATAATAATAATGATTTATTTAACCTGGCAGAGTTAAGGCCATACGGCCTTCTCTAACACTCAACCAGGAGTAAAGACTGCGTTACAAAAACACTACAAATTTACAAATTACACTACAATGGTAAAGGATGATAGATTATTATGTCTTGTGTAGCTCGAGGTAAAGTTTTATGGAGTACCCAGATCATCTGTTCGTTTGTTTAGTATTTGTTCCTAATCATAGTCGAATATCGAACTGTCTGTGAGTGTCAAAAACACCACAAAAAGTGACATCACTTAAGGGAAGACTCCACTGAAAATCATGAAAATTTTTCCGAATTTTTTTTTAGCTATTTCACGTGTTCAGAATTTATATTTTCATACCCAAATGGATTCAGCTCAATTCTGATTACAAATACTCGTATGTTTACACTTTTTAAATTAAGGCTGGAGGAGGGCGTGGAATTTAAAGAGCTGTCAAAATTGTTTTTCATCGAAGAATTCTTTTTTAAAATTTCTGATTACAAATCTAGTAACTTTTTGTTGGCTCCCTGAAGTTACTAGATGAATGTAGCGGAGGAGAATATTAATTTACATAAATATTCATTTTATTTTCAAATCTATTTTTCTGTGTTCATTTTTGTTGATTCAACACCAACTTTCTTATGCCAAATATTAATCAATCTGGATGAAATTTTTACTGCAAGTATGTATGAGGTAGCTGCATGTTTCTATGCATTTATTTTGTGAGAAATGCTGCTAGTTTGTTTTATTAATATTTTTCTTAAGAAAAATAAACATGCAGCTACCTCATAAATACTTGAAGTAAAAATTTCATCCAGATTGATTAATATTTGGCATAAGAAAGTTGGTGTTTAATCAACAAAAATGAACACAGAAAAATAGATTTGAAAATAAAATGAATATTTATGTAAATTAATATTCTCCTCCGCTACATTCATCTAGTAACTTCAGGGAGCCAACAAAAAGTTACTAGATTTGTAATCAGAAATTTTAAAAAAGAATTCTTCAATGAAAAACAATTTTGACAGCTCTTTAAATTCCACGCCCCCTTCCAGCCTTAATTTAAAAAGTGTAAACATACGAGTATTTGTAATCAGAATTGAGCTGAATCCATTTGGAGTATGAAAATATAAATTCTGAATAAGTGAAATAGCTAAAAAAATTTGGAAAAATTTTCATGATTTTCAGTGGAGTCTTCCCTTAACAGAAGCGGATATTAGCATGTAAAGGTTTTCTATTAACCAAACTATCGAATTTAATGTACGTTTTTGGCAAAATAGAAGCTCATGATATCCTTTTGATTGTTGTTTAGTCTTAGTGAACTGTCCGAAGACAGGTTTGAGCTTCATAAGTGACACCAATAAGGCAACTAAGTCAGGAGACAATAGGGTAGGGTGGCCAGTTCGTTTCCCCCTCCATAGCATACATCACTGACATATTACACTAATCAGACTTCAGATATAGACCTATACAAACAATTGATCTTCCTCTGACACATATGGTATAATGCAGTCGTGGCGAAAATGTGATCGTGCGCCGAGCCACTGTGAAACCTGCAACGTGCATAGCACCTATGGAGGGAGGCTGACATTCGAAGGGGAAGTGAAGCAACTGTCTGACTTAGTAACGGATTTTCATTTTTCTTATATCAAGCACTTAAATATAATTTTATGCAGTACAAGGCTACAAACTAATGTTTAGTATGTGTAACGAAGAAAGATATGCACAAGAAAACATAGAACACCTTATCACAACCTAAAATTAACTGTCTTCAGAATGTCTCTGTGACGGAGTTTCAAAATCAGGAATTATGTCACTGCCAGTCGCAGTTGATCACGGCTTGGTTTTTACTATTTTCATTGTCGAAAATAATTTTTCACAAACGTAAGTTGTAGTGAACATGGCCTCAACAGAGCAAGCGAAAGAACGAAGCTTCAGATATTTATTTTTTGGCAAAGATTTGAAAAGATTTGTCAAGTCCTTACATCTAGCTTTCATTTAACATCACATTGTAAATCTGTGAGTTTAAATTGAAGATCTAACCGCATTATTCGTACATCTGCTGAAAAAGGATCGACGTACAGAGATAATAATAATAATAATAATAATAATAATAATAATAATAATGATAATAATACATTTTAATGTTTCATCAGTAACATGTAGTATAGGCCTAATGCCGTTTTATGTTATACAACCGTTTTCCTCGTAATATTTGTGAACAAACAATACACTTAATATTCTCATCATACTGGCAGCAAAAAATGCGCCCTCCCATCCTACTTGAAACTTTCGTTTTTGTAGAGGTACATGATTTCGAGAGAGACATTGCGACGATACGCCACTCGCAGGTCGGAGACAAATACAAATGGAACGGAATTTGACTCCAGTGGGTGAGAGGTGGGGGTTGTGGGAGGTAGGAAGCAAGAGAAATGCATAGCTATCATTGCGAGCCACAATGTGCTCGTGAGTCACATTTTCGCCACGGCTGGTCTAGTGAGATGTACTGCCTGATAATACATTATATTATGTACATATCAGCCAGACCGCAATCAGAGGGAATCTTTTTAAGTAGTAAATTTAATTTGTGATTACTTTGTAACGTCCCGGATTCTCAATTTCTGTATAATTTTTACATAGTTTTTATTTTATTACGAGTTTTTTTTTTAATTCGACGGTTGGTTAAAAAGAGAAGTAATCTCAAACTTTCAAAAGGAAATTGTTGGGAAGAGACAACATTAAAAGTGATATGTTTGATTATTGTTTCTTAGCGGTTATTTAACGATAATCTGTCAATTGAACGATTATCTACCGTAAAAGGAATTGATAATAATAAGCGTGTGGTATTTTAACTAGATAATACCAGGATTTGAGCAGGGTTCTTTAATATTGTTCTTACAGTTGGGGTAACCCTCTCAAAAACTCAACTAGATAATAATCAATCTAAGGGGGATTCGAAGCACGAGATCTATTCGCTGTCCCGAGACCAAACTTGTGGTCAGATTAACCCTTATTCAGTTTCCGAGAAAGAAGCCAATGAGATAGACTCAAGTGACAACACTGAATACAAAATTTGAGTTGATAGTGAAGGAAATTGAATAATAATAATTCGAGACACGACAGCCCATGAAGGACCATGACCAACCAGGCGGCTGCTAGCCTCACGTCCACATGCCGAAGAAGAGGTGGACGATCAAGGAAATTTAATAATTATTACAATTGCAACGAAGATTTTGAAAACATCGCAAAAGAAAGAAAATAAGATTTTCTAAATATATCAGGGACACTTATGCATATAGAGTATTAGTTAGAGGCCGGAGGGAAAAAGACATTTGGGGAGACCGAGACGTAGATGGGAAGATAATATTAAAATGGACTTGAGGGAGGTGGGATATGATGGTAGAGAATGGATTACTCTTGCTCAGGATTGGGACCAATGGAGGGCTTAATGTGAGGGCGGCAATGAACCTCCGGGTTCCTTAAAAGTAAGTAAGTAAGTAAGTAAGTACGTAAGTAAGCAAGCAAGTAAGCGGGGGACACTTAGAATACTGTTTTTCATGTTTCGGAAGTGACAGAAGTAGCCCGAAAAACAACAGATCTGAGATGTTTTTCACTGTTAATTAAAAGATTTTCAAATCCCCCTCATTGAATATAGTAAAACGTCACATTCAGGACAGGCAGCAACTCTGGAATCTGCTTCGGACATTGGCACAGAAATTCAAGAGACACGCCTGCCTCCGATACTGTGGACATGCACCACGCACCAATGAAGAGAATCTCTACACTGAGACGCTGTCTCTACTGTCCGAGAACAAAAGAGAGGAAATCGAGATGCAGTTGTATGAGGTCTGATATCTGCCCGTACACGATAAATATTAATCCAGTATGTTGGCAGTGAATGAGCGAAATGAATGGCGATGGCGTGTAAAGTGAAATGCCAGTGACGAAAGTGGAACAGTTTTGTATTATCATTTAATTAGATTAATGTAAATTAAATTATAATAAACTTAATACTACATTGCGTATATAAAATAATGTACAGGGATAATAATAAAAATAATTATAAGCTAATCAGAATAATGTAATTATTATGATGTGTGTAAGACATTATCAAAAGTTGAGATACTTTACGAATTGGCAGTAATTAGGTATTGTCATCTTCGTCTTGGTCTTCCTATATTTTACATACATTTGGATTATAATTTCATTCTCGAAGTTATTTATTAAAAATTTCAGCGTACATTTGATTCCTAAGCCTACTAATCAATTTTGTTCTGTATATAAATTAAAAATGACTATGAATACAGCTGTTTGGTTAATATATAATCATTTCGATATGAAAAACATAGGGCTGTATTCATATAGCGTATTCCGAATCTCACCGGACCTGTGGACAACAATACAGCGAAATAGGAACAAAACTGCTGGAAGGATCGATGGCTGTCATGGCGACTGTATAAGTTGTTGTCTGTGCTACGCTAGCAAAATTTTGCGAAATTTCCGTACTGCCATCTCGTTCAAAGAAAAGACAGCATAAACAATTTATATCTTGAACCGGTAGTATTAACTGGTACGTTGACATGTTCACTCATAAGCCATTAACATATTGTTTTTACGTTGTGCTCATTACAAACAATACAGCAGAACTAAAGCAGAACACACAGCCATGACACAACCGTGCACGATGTCATTCGTCTGCTAATTCCCGCCCTTTACAAGAACCAATCAGATTCACTGATGGCGGCTGATGGAGACTGCCACCACCTCTGCAAGCTGATGGCACTGGTACGACAAGGGTGGAGCATCAGTGTCGTCATCGGTGGAATTCGGAACACCGTGATGCCATCAGATTGCTCACCGCTGAGATTCGGAATACGCTCATAGACATTCTTAGCGCGGACTTCCGGTGGATGATCAGCGAACTAACTTTTTCGTATTCATAAACCAGTGTTAGCGATATATCATATGAATCCCATACAAGTAACCAGTCAATAGCCGGGGCTAGTTTAGCACGCTCGTAGCGCGGGCTAGCGAAATGTCTATGAATAGCACCGTAAGAGATTAATACAGTTCTGCTTTATGGCAAGGCTAAATTTCTGAATTTTTTTACCTGCCAGACAAAATTAATCATCAATGACAGGAGGGTGAGAGACGAGAATGATGTCTAGCGGAGGAGTTTTTACATGTGAAGAGTCCACTGCAAGAATGATGGAAGTCATTTGGAATACATTTTGCAGGAGAAGCAATTGAAAGTTTGAAATGTTTAGCGCTCAAAGCTTAACTGAGATTTTCCGATCATTTCTGGACAATGACTATCAGTGTTAATGCCATATAACTCTCTATGTACATTCTATTGACAGTCTTGGTTCATTTTCGACAATAAAGTGAAGCCATTATTCTTGCAGTAGACTCTTCATGTAGTCTCAGACACAAAAAAGATCTACATCCTGTAACTTGAATTTGTCTACGTCCATTTTCGCCTGGTTCACACGACTAGGGAAATTATGTTTATTTTACACCTAATTTACCCCTTCAATGTATCTTTGTTATAGATTATTTATAACACTTGATCTATAAACAGATAGAAAAAACAACAAACAAACAAAACAAAGGAAAGAGAAAGCGGAATCTTGCATAAGAATTTCGTTCACTGTAAACCTAAACTTTCACGACCTCAACCTAAGTCTTCCGATGGGGACTTATCGTATGGCAGACAATCGTTTTTTGTCTAAGATGTTACATATTTCACTTTTTAGACACTAGAACAACTATCGATGTTTAGTCGGCAGAGCCAATGTTTGCATATTACCTCTGCAATCCATGTACAGTGGAAGCTCTTAAGTTCGACAGAAAACAAGTTCGATATTCTATAGTTCGACTGCTTACGTAGAAGAATTAGACATACCTCCATACGGGCACTAAGAAATGGGTTTGCCATTTGAATGGGAATTGGTTCTGTGTCTTGTAGTGATACTTTTGTTAAAGGAAAACGGAATATTTTATTGATTAGGACATCCATATTTAATCACTGATTTTAAATTAATGAACTCTTCTTTTTGTATTGGGAATCGTGCCGTTTGTGAGACGGAACTGTCGAAACCCACTGTGGTACTAGAAGCTCATACACAAGTCTCGGGACGGGCAGGAAATGCAAGTACAATACTGTATTCGTTGTTGGATAACCAATAAGAATTTGTATTCATTTCATCTCCCACACTCACTACCCTTATTGGACTGAACTTTCAATTCTGTTCAGTCGAACTTAGGAGAGTGAACTGTACTTATGCAGTTTCATTTATTATAACAATTAAGTTAAGTATTTTTATTCATTTCAAATCAGTCATAAAATAATTCTCTCGTGTAGTATTATTAATCTTCGTAGGTGGTGTATTGATTTTAATCATTTATGTAAGAGGGTTAGTACGAAACAAAGTATTTATGCTATGAGAATTAAAAAAACTTTCGCGACTTAAGCGTATTAGTAAATTTTTACATGAGATTTTGGGCTTTCACAGTGACATGACAAGAAGAAGAAATTGAAGCGTTTAGTTTCATAAGGGTCTAAATGCACAGTACTACGTTTATGAAACGTTGTCACATAGACCCAATGAAGGAGCTGTTGGAGATAGGCTCAGCTATATCTTTTGGAAAAAAATGGGTGCTAATATAGCTTTCGTTAATCCATATACCCTTCTGAAATTCACTGGGCAGGTTACATGGATCCATTTAAAAGTATTAGCTGTGAAATCATGATTTTGGCACTTAGCTCCTTATGAAACTAAACGCTTCAATTAATACTATACCTCCAACTTTCCGGAAATGCTTAAGGTTCTGTTATCAGGGTCACTTAGTAACAGATCTGTAGCATCGCCTACTAGCAATCAGTTGTGACAGATATGCCGATTAATTCTAACCCTACAAACTAGAGAACCTTTCAGATCTTACACTGAGTTATCCTGATAATGAAACCTGTAATTTCAAAACGCTGGAGGTTTTGAACGACAACACACGATGGAAAACCCGAAACTCTTCTTTTGAAATTCTATGAATCACATTTTGTAGGAAAAGACGTGGTGGAAATTATTAATAATTGAAAGGAACTTAATTTCCACGACTATGATTTTATTTTCTATTTCAAATGACCGGAACATAGTTGTCATTTTAAAACAACTAAGAAATTGTATAATTGATTTTTTCAATATATTTCTATGGTTTGAAATTTCAGATGATTGGAACACAATTTGTCAATTCACGTGAAGAAAGAAATTATTTAATCACAATTTTCGTAGCAATTATATTTGGTTTGAATTTCAATGATATTATTACTGGCTGTTAAGTGCATTCACCTATTAACACGTTTACTGTAGAACTCCGCCAAATTCTGAATGTGAAATTCATACGTAACGAAAAATGATAAACATTTTTTATTTCAAAATTCTAAACAGAATTACTGTCTACCACTTTCTTGCACTTTCCTGCTACTTGAAACTTAGTTCTTAGTCAGCTTCTGGGCTTGGGGAAGTTTCTAAGCGTTCAATTTTACCGCGAGATGAAACAGCGAAAGAGGCGTCTCATTCTCGTAGTCTACGAGATCCTTCATCACAGCGAGAAATGTCGATACTAAAAACAAACGCAGGCGGGTTTTCTCTTCTCGGAACAATAGACTGTCGACGCAATTACTCCCTTGTTCAAATGAAATGAAAATAGCTGACTAAATGAGTATAAACCATTTCTAACGATTCTGAAAACCTCAAAGAATAAGGAAACCTATTTATCTGTTATAAAATAAAAAAAAATATGAATGGATTAAAGGGGACCTTTGTGCTTGTAGCTGAATGGCTTCAAATGTGTTAATAAAAGGAACAACATAGTAATTATATTTTACATTTCTGTTTGTTACTTGAAAACAACTTGAGAACCCTATAAAACTTCAGAACACAGGGCAATGATCTATAAAAGTGATTAAATATTGGAGCTCTCATTTCATACCTTTATGTATTTCTTTTTAATTGCGATTTAAAGAGTGTTTTTTGCCGTTTTAAATATTACAATGTTAATGTTATATAAATGGGGATAGAGCTACTTGTATTTCGGAGGTCTTTTGCTTATTAACAAACTTTTATTCAACTCTATATGTGTGTAGAAAAAAATAAATGGGAGGTGAAAGTAAATTTCGAGTTAGTTAAGGAAATGTAATACTGTGTATATTACAAAGAAATAATTTGTTAATGTGTAAAGTATGAAAGACGTTGATGATTTGCATGTGATAAGATAGATATCTACTCGTATATGATGGTCAGCTATAGAACAAGGCGGATTATGGAATTTGGAAAACAGGGATTAGTTAACAACACAGGATGATGATGAGTTTCTAAGGAAACTTAAGATAGGATTTAACGAACTTAAATGATGTGACCAGGAAAGTAATTCAATTAGTATATAGGACAGTAATTGTGTGCTAGTATAAGAAAAGAGTAGAGAGAGTGTAGATAATGAACTGATAAAAGTAAAGGGACGATAATGACTGTAAAAATTTAGGAAAAGTAGTATAAGCGATTGTAGTACAGTAGAGCAGCGTTTCTCAAACTATGGACCACCTGTGGTCCTCGAGGTCTGCCCTTGTAGTCCTTCAATAAAGGCAGAAGAAAAAATAAAATTCAAACGAATTGCGTATCACTCTATAGCTGAAAATTTCAGAGTTTGGAAATGACACATGGCAATCGCCTTTCACTTTTTCTCCGAGTACTGACATTTTATGAAATTTATTACCCTATACGTCTGCCGACTTCCTACTCTACTTTCAACAACAAAAGAGAGATTTAAAGCACTATGAATGTGGTTTCTCGCCATCTTTTCCCTCCACATCTGGCGCCGAGCCTGTAACCCAGCCAGGGACCACCCAAATTCATAATAGAGTACCGAACCTTTTCATGTATTTATGACTTTCTTAATAGTTTTGCCGACACCCAGTCTGCACACTGAAATGTTCACGTACTGTACGTCGTACGCCAATAATACAATTCTGAGCGCACAATTTGAAACTTATTTTGCAAGTAAATATGACGAAATTTCATGGGTTCGTGATCACTTTCATTGCGATATTGAAACTAACAGACTTTCATTGAGTGAAAGAGAACAGTTAATTGAACTCTCGAATGAGATCTGATTTAAAAATGAAATTTCAAGCGGAAGGTATGGTTAATTTCTGGACCTCATCATAAGTGAAAAGAGAATAAAGTGAACTGTACAATGGTGCCTTAGAGGTTATAAATTCAGTTCGCTTCTACGTATCTGTGTGAGAAAGGATTTTCATCACTAAATCTAATAAGAACCCAGTAGGCTACCGAAATCGACTCGATGTATGTGACGATCTCCGACTTAAGCTTACCAGCATACGTGCAAATATAGAGCTGTGCAAGAATTGGCAGGCTCATCCATCTCATTAATGTACCAACATTTATTTATTTATTTTTTTTTTTTAGTTAATAAGTTAAAGATTATCCAAACTCTAATAGCCTTGAATTATTAAAGAAACAAAAATAAATTTTCTTCTATTAACATTAGCTTAATTAGTTAATACTAGTATAAAATTAATTTACTTTAATTGATTTTAATTAATTAATTCTATTTTAAAATATAAGTATACTGCCATTAAAATATGCTACAAACATGATAAATTTGTTTTCGAAGGGAACAAGAGTAAGGTGGTCCGCGGAACTGTTCTGACTTAAAAAAGTGGTCCCCACTTCAGAAAAGTTTGAGAAACGCTACAGTAGAGCATCTATAATCCGAACGTCAATAATCTGAAAATTCAAACACGAAAACTAAAAATTTTACGTGCGTTTGAAAAAGCGTGAGCATGGTCAATGCTACAGAGACGGCTATAAATAGACTGGATAAAATTCCAGAGTGTACAGAAATAGAGCTTGTCTGTCTACAAGTTACAGACATGGCTGCAAAGAAACGAAGCTCAGTAACAATTCAGAAAAAGATCAAAGACTTTTTTAAACCTGTCTAGTGTTGTTTGTAGTATAGTATATAGCCCTATTGAAATCTTTAAAGTTAATACTGTATGTAGTGAAAATTGTTTTTGTGTTTTTTGCTCTATGCTCGAAAATCCGAACGAATCGATACTCCGAACAGGGCTAAACATAAATTAGTTCCGATTATCGACGCTCTACTATGTTATAAGAGCTATTGTGGTAAGACAGTGAGATATTTAAAAATTATATAGTGATGGTGGACTGCAAAACAGAAATGCGAAAGTCCGCCGTGACTAATATGTAATGATGATTGACAATAAATAGGGTAAATCAGGCAAATATGGACATTCGGATAATATGGACATTTTTAAGATAATGCCCATTTTACCCTAATACTTCATGAGTTATGACCAGGCTTCGGCCTAGGGACACAGAGTAACCAGTATGAGGTTTAGAGTACACGGAGTATAAATGACGTCATGATCCGTGTAGAGGGGTGACTGCAACAGCACAGGTGTGTCCGTAATGTGCATTACCGTTGTGTGTATTGCTGCTTGGCTGCGGTACGTGTAACAGGCTTCGGCGTAGGGGCACCTGATTGAAGGTTACAACTAACGTTAATACTTTAATGGTACACATTTATTGTCTACACTAGGAATGCACTGTATACACTGCACCTTACACAGGGTGAAATATATTTTGTGCCGTACTATGACGGACTGTTTACACATTGAGACACGAAGTAACGGCGCGCTGCATCTCCCACTCCACTCAACCAACACAACACTATCGTCCGTGCGTTCTGAACTTCATGCGTTTCTGTGCCTAGAGCCGAAGCCTGGTTATGAAGCATCAGATAGTATGTTGGTAAACCTGAAATAAGGTGGCGAACCGTAGTGTGAACGGTGTAGACGCTGCTGGACACGTGAACGCTACAAATACAATTATGAGTGTGAGTACACTTTAGATCATAGCAAAAAATAGTGCTGTTGTTGATTTTTACATGATTTACTAAAGGAATGACTGCCACAAATATGAGTAGTACCGAAAAACTTTACAGGCGAGAAAAACAGAACAATAATCCATATGGTAGGGGTTCTAAAGCATATAGTCGCTGGACAGACTGGTCATTTGTTGAAATAATACACTAAGGCAAATATGGGCACTGACATTCAGGGTATTATGGGCATAAGCATTGAATGCTATTTTTTAAATCGTTCATTAATATTTTCGTATAGAATGGAATTTTAAGAGGTAAATTTCGTTTATATAATTGAAATTTACTCATATAGCCTACTCGTATTATATAAATTATTGTCAAATACTAAGTCCTACTTATTCTAACTTTTCATTCAAATTTAAAAAAAATTAACATGCAATGATTTTATAACTTACTTTTCAATATCAGGACAGTGATAGAATAATTGTTTATGTTCATTGCTATAATTCTATTTATTATAATACAAATTCTATATAAAATGTAGTTTACAGAAATGGAATCTTATTTTCCACAAAAGCTAGAATATTTTTCTTTGTTTTCATTTGTTTGTCTGAAGTTACCAAAAGAGTGGCAACAAGAGCCAATAAATTTAGAAAATTAGCAACTTGAAAGCACCTGAACTCGAACGCATCTTCTTCAACAAATGCTTCGTGAATCTATTCTGCATGTAGAGGAGATTTTTATACTGAGAAAAATGAAGGAAACTGAGTACAGTGTGAAGGATCATGCGTCTTTTTGGTACAATGAAGAATGTGTTGAGATGGAAAGTGATTCATTTTTCTGTGTTGAGTTCACGAAATAAGTTTAGAACTTTATTTTGGCTTCTTTTGCTTTTGCTTTTAGAAGGAAGGCTCACCAAGTGATAACGGATTTTCCCCCATCCGTTCCATTTGAAATGAGAAATCTCCCTATAAATTTCTACATCCGGAGAAGGCCTAACGCTCGAGATATTATTTTTCAAAGTAATCGCTTGACACTCATATACTTGTATTTCCATTGTCACCGTGAAGAAGAAATTGTGTAAGGTCCACAAATGTTTATGCATTGCCCTCAAAACGAAAGAAGCTTATGAAAACTCACCTCTTCAAGTGGTTTCAAGAAGTAGCCTATACTTTCCATCTGTCTGTGATCATAGCATTCCTTTTGTAGACTCGAGGACAAGTTACCGAGGTAGACAGGCTATAGAAAGAATAACTTCAGAAGGCAAAATGGTCAAATTGTTAGCAATTCCAAACCACACAACTCCGATTGTTCAGCTGCTTGACGTTTATGGTTTTAGGCCTTGGAAAAATTTCATTCGGAAGTTCTCTGGTAGTGTTTCGTTACTTGGCACGAATATTATATTACATCAGAGAGATGATATGATAAAATTGCAGTCCTTAACACATAATCAGTTTTCATCTCCTAGATACATGGGTTGATTTTTTTTAGTAGTGGCAACTGTGCTGCAGCGATGCTCTGCAAAGGAGCCAGGCAATAGCATTTATGCCATAGGTTGATTACATGCCTCCCCTCCCTCAGAACTAATGAACTCGCCCTCCCCTCTCCATGCCCGTTCACAGTGACAACAATAAGACGAACAGTTGTGAGCAAGGGGTCGCAGAATACAGCCGCAATGTTTTCAAATGAGGAGCAGAGAAGCTGGCTAAAAATTTAATGTGCTAGAGGTCGCACGGCACGACAGTGTCATCAAGGACTGCAAGAGGCTTGCAGTGTGGCTGCGTTACCTTACCGAACGGTAACAAGGTGTGTTAGAGCCTTCAGACAAGGACGCGAAAGTGTGTTGGACATGCCTCGATCTGGTCACCCACCAGTAAGTGACGAACATGTACAGACTGTGTCCGCGTTAGTGGAGACGGATAGGACTTGACGATTCTTGAGAAAGCGCAAGATACAGGATTGGCGTCTTCAACTGTGGGTCACATCCTGAAGGACCGCCTGAAAATGCGGTTCCGCATGATTTAACGGACATGCAAAAATGGCAGCGATATGACACTTCTCATACTCTCTTGCAGTGCTATGAGCGCGAAGGAGAGGTCTTCTCACAGCGTATCATTACAATTGATGAGACCTGGGCAGATCTTATGAACCTCAGCTGAAACGCCAATCGGACGAGTGGTGTCATCACGGGTCACCACGAAAAGCAACAGTTCGGCAGACCCCCACCAATGTGAAGGCTATGCTGATTCTTGCCTATGACTGGGATGGTGTGATCTTAAAGCATACAGTTCCCCCAAGGCAGAAGTTAATGCGGATTACTACTGTTTGTTTTTGCGAAACAATTTGCGAGCAGCTCTGAGAAGAAAAAGGCGACACTTTATGGATAACCCACCCATCGTTCTGCATGACAAAGCTAGGGCGCATACAGCAGGAGTTATGTCTGAATTGTTCAATCGCTGGGACCATATTCTCCGGATTTAAGTCCATGTGACTTCGACCTAATCCCTAAGATGAAGGACCTATTTCGCGGAATTCGCTTCCTAACAGATGAAGACGTTTTATAGGCAACCGACAGCTCTATTCTCACCATCAACAGATGCCAACGGGATCCAACGGCTTCCGCATCGCTGGGGACACATTGTACGCAACGCTGGTGACTACACAGAAGGCTTGTCAAACTTAGAAGTATTTAAGTATGTTTAAATATAGCTGGTATAAGGCCGGGTATCTTGACAACAAACCTAATAAATTCGTCACTCCTGTAGAATTCTGTTTTCACGTTGACGTATAGAACTGCTCTAAAGCAGACTGTTGTTGTTGGTGTTTAGTCAACTGTCCGAAGACAAGTCGGAACCATTCAAGTGATACCAATAAGGCACCACTTATGAGGCAAATAAGCCAGGAGAAACTTATTTTTCTGAAATGTTCGTGGTACAAAGTTTCACTGTTTTGAGCACTTTTATAACGATTTCCACTGTTGTGATCAGTAATTTCAGGTATGCTTACATTTCCTTATCATTTCTTCGTATACTTATAAACATTTTCATTAATATTATGTATTTGATGTCATTTTCATAACTTATATTATTTAAGGAAATTTTGACAGTTCAATTTGCAGCTAGAAGAGATTTATTTCCTGATAATGTCCAGTACATAGTACTGTTTGCACTAGCTGTCATTGCTCTGTATTGAAGATTTTGAAAAAAAAAAACATATCTCGAAAACTAGGTCGTTTCCGGATATGGGAATTTATAGGGAGGTTTCTTATGTCAAATGGAATGTATGGGAGAAAAATCGTTGTGAAAATCCGTTACCACTTGATGAACTTTCCTTGTCAGTGTTTTAGGGATTTATACCATTTTAAATAACATTTGTCACTAGTTACAGTATTTTTCATAGTCTTTCTTCCATCCAAAGTGTTAAATCAATTTTTAATGTAGTCTCAGTGTTTACTTAAATATTATTTATTTTTCGTTTGCTCAGTGTTGTTACTTCACCAATAACATTTTTATATGAATGTTTAGTGTAGAAAGCATTAAATACGTGTATTTTATATTAAATATATGATTGAAAATTTAGAATGCATTTAATTTCTATACTGCCCATATTACCAACATATGTGCCCATATTATATTTACAGTGAATATACGAGTAATATAGATCTAGTAAAAAGCACATATATACGACATAAAAGAATAATTTTAACATTTGAATGGATTATAGCTTAGAAAATAGATATACTCTAAAATGTTTTACATTTCAATCTATTATCATTACTCAAGTGCTGCTATTTTCTTGTACAAAGTTATTAACAATTTAATACAAAGTAATATTACATTTCAGTTTAATAAAGATATACATACTTATTTAACAAGACAAAAAGACAATACATATTTTTCTAGGCATAGGTCAGTAACATATGGAACGAAAGGACTTCACCATTTTTAACAACAACTTTTAAACAACTTCCTTTAGAATATTGCCTTTCACCAAATTACCGGTGTTTTAAGAATTGTTTAAAAATACGATTTGGGAAGATTATTTATTTTAATTCTCAGTTGATTTATTTATTTCATGGTTTCAAACTTTTTCTTCTTTCTGCCCAAAACTTTATGTTATCTTACTATTTGTTCTTATTTTGCTTTCTTTCTTTCATAAATTCTTGTGTTATTGTTTGTTTTTCACAGAGTGTAGTTTCATGACGTTTTCAATTACATTGTGTAACATATGTATGTATTTTTGTATAGCCCCTACATATGAGTTATACTCGTTGGGGCATACTCAATAAATTAAAAAAAAAACTTTTGGTGCGCATATGTGGCTGATTTACCCTATTTAAAAATGAGACATGTAGAATAATATAATACAAAAAGCTTTATAAACAAAAAAAAAAACGCATATGTGGCTGACTTACCCTATTTAAAAATGAGACATGTAGAATAATATAATACAAAAAGCTTTATAAACAAAAAAAAAAAAAAAGGATGACATTAAGAAATTTCGGCAATTTAGGAGCAATAAAACTATAATATGGGCTGTCGTCATGCTATGTATAAATCAAAGTAACTGACGATGACGGTGAAGAGAATGATAACGAAGAAGCTAGTTCTTAAATAAAATTCTTTATGTAAATTTATTAGCATTTTACATAAATTAAATAGACTCTACGGTTATCTAGCATTGATAGCATGATGACCTACTTACTTACTTACTTATTTACAAGTGGCATTTAAGGAACCCGGAGGTTCATTGCCGCCCTCACATAAGCCCGCCATTGGTCCCTATCCTGAGCAAGATTAATCCAGTCCCTATCATCATATCCCACCTCCCTCAAATCCATTTTAATATTATCTTCCCATCTATGTCTCGGCGTCCCTAAAGGTCTTTTTCCCTCCGGCCTCCCAACTAACACTCTATATATGCATTTCTGGATGCGCCCATACGTGCTACATGCCCTGCCCATGTCAAACGTCTGGATTTAATGTTCCTAATTATGTCAGGTGAAGAATGCAATGCGTGCAGCTCTGTGTTATGTAACTATCTCCATTCTCCTGTAACTTCATCCCTCTTAGACCCAAATATTTTCCTAAGCACCTTATTATCAAACACCCTTAACCTATGTTCCTCTCTCAAAGTGAGAGTCCAAGTTTCACAACCATAAAGAACAACCGGTAATGTAACTAACTGTTTTATAAATTATAATTTTCAGATTTTTTGACAGGTGACAGGATGATAAAAGCTTCTCAACCGAATAATAACAGGCATTTCCCATATTTATTATGTGATAGCATGATGACATTCTGGCAAAATGAATTCCAGAATTATCTGGCATTCTGTTATAGTTGAAGAAAAATCCGTAAAATTCCAAACTCGGAAATCAACTCAAATATGATTCAAATCCATGCCTGAATGCGAGTCCGTTCGCTTCCCTTAGACCACACTAGTGGCAAAGTCCTTGATGCTATTCCATGGTGATGGAGCTGATAAGCTCATGTTTAGCAATGGTGTAAAGAATGTGACTCGTACAACACCTGTCCCGCAGCAGCGATAACGACCACGAGGAAGATGCTGCTGGAATGATGATGTCACGCTGCCATGTAGCGCCCAATCATTCATCCCGGCTTAGCAGGAGTGAGATTGGTCTTTTGATTGCCAAGCCAGCACGCCACCGCGGAGGGAAGCCGATGTAAATCCCATTCAGGACGAGGCCATCACTATTATGACATTTCAAAAGATCGGCTCTGACCACGTGCACCGCGCACACTGCTTGATAATCAAGCACTCTGTGATTTCAAACACATCACACTATGCGAGGGAGCCCGAACCAGAGTTCTTTTGCGCGCAGCCAAACACGAGTCGACCTATTTGAGCGCTCAACTAAAACACATTTGTTGTATTTTATCACTGTACGAATTTCAAAAGGGACGGTCGAGTAGCTCAGTTGGTAGAGCAATTGGTTACGGACTGGATTTTTTATTTTAGTAGGTTATTTTACGACGCTTTATCAACATTTGAGGTTATTTAGCGACTGAATGCGATGAAGGTGATAATGCCGGTGAAATGAGTCCGGGGTCCAACACCGAATTTGTTCATAATAATAATAATAATAATAATAATAATAATAATAATAATAATAATAATAATAATTCTTTGTTTATACTGGCAGAGTTAAGACCATAGGGCCTTCTCTTACACTCTACCAGATTACAAATTATACAAGCAGTTAAAATTTAACAAAAAGTTAAACAACAGAATACTAACATATTACAAAAACATAATAATAAAGCATAATAAAATCGACACTAAACAACATGAAAATAATACCATAACAGAAAAAAGAAAGTAAAATACATTGGAATATAGTAAAAGCAACTCATTTAGTACAAATAGTTAATATGAAGAACGTAAGGAAGGATATAACAAAACGGAATGTAATAAAATAATAAAAAAAGAAAAGAAATACGAAAATTAAATAAAATTCACAATAAAAAGGGCGTGATAATAAATTCATCTGGTGATCAAGAGAACAAAAAGGGGAAAGGAAGAAAAAAGATATTGATAAATATTTTTACAAAACTATCGCAGAGAAAAGGGCTTATAACTGAAAGGAATCAGAATTTAAAAATTCAATTTTAGTTTATTTTTGAAACTAGACAATGTCCGTCAGTCTCTGACATGTTGTGGTAGAGAGTTCCAGAGATGAGCTTCAGAGATGGTAAAAGATGAAGAGTAGAAGGATGTTCTGTGTTTAGTAATGGAGAGTGTAATATGGTGTTGTGTGCGAGTATTTATTTTGTGATATGAGGACAAATGTTGAAAACGAGAGGCTAAGTAGCTAGGGTTAGAGTTCTGAAGAATATTGAAGAGTAACGTGAAAGAGTGAATAGTTCTTCACTCTTTGAGACGGATCCAGGACAGCGTATTTAGTGAAGGTGTGATACGGTCAGATCTACGGACGTTGCAAATAAATCGAACACATGCATTATGAACACGCTGTAGTCTGTCTGTCAGTCTCCCGTTAAGGTCAGTGTAGAGAGTGTCACAGTAATCAAAATGAGGCATCAAGAGCGACTGCACTAAATAGTTCTTAAGAACCAACGGAAGGAAATTTCGAATTCTTTTTAGTGTGTGAATTTTCACCATTATGAATTTTGAAAAAAATATATATATATTTTTTTATAAATCTTAAAAAAATATATTTTTTTCATATAGCAGAAGAGCAATGTTTTACACAAATCAATTTCCATTATTCTACAAGGTACAGTACTGGAGGAAAAAAATGTTTCATATTTCCAAAAATTTTACTGCTGTAAACTGTACCTAACCCCTTAATAAATCCTGTTTCAATCTATGATTAGTAATTAAACACAAAGTAAAATTATACGATGAAAGAGTAATGGAACGGAGAAAAATTCTCTCCGGCGCCGGGATTTGAACCCGGGTTTTCAGCTCTACGTGCTGATGCTTTATCCACTAAGCCACACCGGATACAACCCCAAACGGTGAACGATGAAGAGTAGCAGGATTTTCTGTGTTTAGGAATGGTGTTGTGAGTGAGTATCTATTTCGTGATATGAGGACAAATGTTGAAAACGAGAAGCTAAGTAGCTAGAGTTAGAGGTTTGAAGAATATTGAAGAGTAAAGTGAGAGAGTGAATAGTTCTTCGCTCTTTGAGACGGGCCCATATAGAGTTGAGGAAAAACCCCGGATAAACCTCAACCAGGTAACTAGCCCCGACCGGTATCGAACCCGGGCCACCTGGTTTCGCGGCCAGACGCGCTAACCGTTACTCCACAGGTGTGGACGATTACAGGCTGGAAGGTTCCTGATTGTGGAGAGATATTTCCCGGTTCCAAAACTTCCAGGACGATTCCTGGGTTCACTCAGCCTCCTGTCAAATTGAGAATCAGATCTTTCTTTGAAATAAAAGGCGGTCGAAGCATAGTGCTTATCACATCATCTCATTCTAGTACTGAGGTCTGAAAGTAGGGAGCTCTACATCCACGCCTTTATAGCATGTAAAGGAGATACCATTACCTTTTACCTTTAGGAAGAAAATGCAGAAAATAATTATTGTCGAGAATTTCATTGAAATTCAAGTTTTCAAGCTTCCCTGATATTTAATCATTGGTTTCCGGCATTTACAACTATTTATATCAAAATAGTAAACAGATATTGTTTATATTCGTATGTAGTAACTGTGGCTCAATTTATTTTGAAATTATGCACATGAAATATGATAATGACTTACTAAAAATAAAGCCTCTCATTGATTATAGTTCACATTAACACTTTGTTTGTTAAAAACATAAAACTGTTTAGTCACACGTTAAAAAGTGTTAAAATTAAAATAAAAGGAATATACCTTGGACAGACGGCCCGTTTCGACGTGATGTTACGTCTTCATCAGTGTCTCCTGTACTACTGGTGATCTTGAATTCTGCGAAGTGCGTTTATCGGTTGTAGGGGTGGGGGTGTGTTGCTCTTATGGTGGGGGGTGGTTGTTTGTGTGTTATGACGTATCATGACATCGAATAATGTGTGGATATTGAACTGTAATTGTGTATTAAGTATATATTGTGGGTGTGTTATTGTATGTTTATATATTTCGTATTGTTCTAAGATGTTTAACTGTGGACTTTTTGGTGTAATGTGTAAAATTTCCATATCTGTTTCTATATTATTGTAGTCATGATTATTGTTGATAATGTGTTCTGCGTAATTATCATTATCAACAATAATCATGACTACAATAATACATGATACGTATACAACCAGCCCCACCATAAGAACAACACACCCCCACCCCTACAACCGACAAATGCACATCGCAGAATTCAAGATCACCAGTAGTTCAGGAGACACTGATGAAGGCGTAACATCACGTCGAAACGGGCCATCTGTCCGAGGTACAGTATATACTTTTTTTTTTTTAATTTTAACACTTTTTAACGTGTGACTAAACAATTTTATGTTTTTATAAAGCCTCTATTTGATATGATCAACTTGAATTGACAATTAACTCAAGGTTGCTCCAGGTGATTTCTTTCGTGACATCTTTATCACCATTGCATATATGAAAAATGAAGGCCTCATTTCTCCAAAAAATTATAGTTCTAGAGAAATGGAATATTACACCCTCTGGAGTAAAAAGGGCAAGAGTAAAAGTTAAAAATACTGCCTTGAGTGCTGTTTACCTGCTTTTGGATTGACGTTTTGGACTGATAGTTGAATAAACAAAGAAAGTTCTATCTCGCTTTGGTTTGACAGGTGACAGTACACTCTACTTCAAAAGGAATTCGTGCGCAAAAAGAAAAAAAAAACACATCAGTCCTTACACTTTAGTATCGACGAATAAATTTTTCACAATTCTTGAACCAGTATGTAATGACAACTAGATTTTCTATAGTGTTGTATGTTAATCTGGCATTGTCCTTTACGAACAGTATCGACATATTCATTAATAATATGACACTCAGTGTTCTATTTCTTAATATATTTGGATTAGTGAGTCCTCTATTGCAGTTTATTGAATCCTAAATTGATTCTTGACACTACAAATTTACGTTTATTCCAAATCCTATACAAATCGTATATCATGGTGCCAAAAACAGTTAATATAATTTGTCTTCATGGTAAAGGGATAATTTTTGTAGTGTTATATTTCTAGTTTTCCATTCCAGTGTACATGATAATGTGTTTTTAATCTTATAAATTGTCTATTCAGTTTTGTTTACAGCTTTTGTAAAAAAGGCGAGTTATTAGTACTATACTAGTACTTCAAATGTAAAAATACTTACCTAAGGTTTAACGGTAAATAGACGCAATAAAATAAAGCAACGAACGTTTTCATGTCAGTATTTCTTTAAATAAATTGATTGCTTTTTCCTTATTACAAGCGCATTTCCGTATTATCACATTCAGGATTCAAAATCTGCTTTTATAAATTAAATAACACATTCTGGCTATGTATTAGAAGGTTTCGGGTTCAACCCCGGGTGGCGGTGAAAAACTTCTTCTTGCCGGAGTTCCAGAATGGCTCTGGTCCATTCAGTCTCCTGTCAAGTTGAATATAAGGTCCTTTTCGAGGACAAAAAAGAGGAGGTTGAAATGGAATGGAATTTGGGAAGGGTGGCACTATGACACAGCACTGCGACCTTTCACGATCTATTGCGCTAACCCTAAAGCTAAGTGCATTCTCAAACTACACCGGTTTACTACACTAAGGTTCGCTGCTTATCCAGGTTTCGAGTAGGAAACTCTCCTCGTCTCTAGAAATGGAGAAATGTTGACGGAATTATGTAGATGCCTAATATGGAAAGCGGGAGACCCCCGAGGAAAACCCCAACTGCGACCTTGTCCGCCATAAGCGTTACTGTGGATTTTTAAATGTAAAATCCCAGGCCTGACCGGGATAGAACCCTTACCGCCTGCGAGACAGGCTGAAGGCCTGACCACACAGTCACCGCAGGGGACTAATGGAATTCGGAATATGGTGCAGAGAACACCACCTCGTTCTAGTGCCAAGGACATGAAAACATGGAGCTCCGTACGAATATGTCGTCTGAAGGGGTACCTTTACTTTCATGTTAAAAATTCTGAAGATAGTCTACATTTACAGATAGTGCTGAACATTTACACTACATTGTCTTACTAAAATATATGTAACCATCGATAAGATAATTACAGTGGAAGCTCTTAAGTTCGACATTCTTTAGTTCGAGTGCTTACGTAGGAGAATTAGACACGCCCCTATAGAGCACTAAGAAATGGGTTTGCCATTTGAATGGGAATTGGTTGTGTCTTGTAGTAATACTTTTGTTAAAGGAAAGCAAAATATTTTATTGATTAGGACATCCATATTGATCACTGATTTTAAATTAATGAACTCTTCTTTTTCTATTTGAGAACTGTGCCGTTTGCGAGACGGAACTATCGAAACCCACTGTGGTACTAGAAGCGCATACACAAGTCTCGGGGCGGGCAAGAAATGCAAGTACAGTACTGTATTCGTTGATGGATAACCAATAAGAATTTGTATTCATTTCACCTGCCACGCCCACTATCCTTATTGGACAGAACTTTCAATTCTGTTCTGTCGAACTTAGGAGAGTCCACTCTATTTAGTTCAGTATCATTTAAAGACTGGAGATCGCCATCTCATCTATTATTTAAAATAGTTACAAATAGGCTGGGTAAAGTCTTGGGGTAGGATGATGTTTATGTAGGAAGAGCTTAGGGTCCCGAGCCCAGAGATTTCTCAGGTATTCGTCTGGAGTTGGTTCACCTGTCAGAGTCTACAGTAGAGATAGGAAGTTTGATTCATTTGGAAAAATCGATTCAGTTGTAATGATTCACTAAAGTGATTCGTTCATTTCGTTCACATGATTCATAGCTGATCCGATACCAGTATGTACGAATGAGACCACATTTCCATATATCTATTCAACGATATTGTTTGTTCATTCGTTACTATTTGCTTCACATTCACTGTTTTCTCACTAGATGACAGAATAATGCAGTTGACTGAATATTAGAGAATTGACTTGGTAAAAAATGGAGATAGTCGTTCTGTAGTGGTCGAGTTAATTGAGGCACCAGGATAACAAACTGGTTCAAAACTATTAATTTTTATTTTTCTCCCCTTTGAAAAATCTAGGACGGTCTACTTGATTGGTGTATGTGTGTGTCCATTTCCGAATTTCCATATTTCAGTGCCTGAAAATGTTATAAAAATGGTACCTTTACGTGCAATAGTATTCACAAGTTTGCTTTTTTAATTTTTCTGCAGGATTAACGGTACCGGCAGAACTTGATATTTTTAAACATCAGGTACACGTTTATCTCAAATGGTTAGAGATTCTCTCTCATCCTGTTTAGGACAAAGATATTTTAAGAACGGGATAAGTCCTGATAAGCAATAGGCCTACTAGCCTTCGTGCCCATGTGCATAAGATACAGGGTGATTCACGAGGAAAGGTAAAAAATTTGGGATGTGAATTCCTAAGTCATTCTGAGTAAAAACGTTCATATGAACATAGGTCCGTTTTCGAACGATGGCAGAGCTAGATGCAATTTTTTGATAAAATGTCTCGCCCCAATGTGAATCGTACGTTACCATATGCTGATGACGTGAGATGTGAGACAAGGTCACGGATCGCAATGAATGACGTAACATTGGAATCTGCATTGTGAGCGATGTGGATAAGATAAGTTAATTTACCTCACAAACCGGGTGATGGGGCATTACAAATGTCCAACTCTCCCGAGCGATGAGCGCGATTCACGCCCGAGCGCAACAGTGCATTGAAGCAGGAGGAGGTACCTTTGAAAATGTGCGTAAACATCGACCCCGACATCTATAATATTAGGTATGTATGCATACGTGAATATAAACTTTAAATTTGTCCATTATCTGTCTCAAAATGCGAGTTAGTACAATGGAATCCCAGAAGTTTTTGTGAAATCAAAGAGCCATATCTCCGTAACCGTTCGAAAACGGACCTATATTCATAGGAACTTTTTGACTCAGAATGACTTCAGAATTCACATCCCAAATTTTTTACCTTTCCTCGTGAATCACCCTGTAGATGTATAAAAACGAATGAGTTGGACTATAGGCTATAAATGCAATTAAGATTCAATCGCCAATCACAATTTCGAATGGGATGGAGTACTAATTAAAACCAAATACCAGGTAGTTGATAAACTGCGAAAACAGCAATTTTATTTGTTACCTATTTCGAAACATTAATAAAATAGATAAGCCATAGGGCCTATCATCATTTCGTTTAAAAACAAACATTGCATTAACAATTAGTTCTACTCTTTGTCCTATAACGATTAATAAAAACAGCTGATCTTAACAGGGTTCCTCTATGAGCCATCAGATGTCTCAAACATCACAGCGTACGGGCTATTCCATATGAAATAGATCAGTAAAAAACCTCGCATTTTTAATACTCTAATTTTTCCCTATTTATACAAGGTGCTGAGGAGAGTGCATTTTCAAAAATATACTATGGAAAGTCAAACGGTTTTCGTACTATTGAGCGACAAATTTTGCGTATTTTATAAAAACAGTCCTCTTACAGCGCTCAGAACTCTGGAACCGTTTACTGCAGAACATTGAACGGGAGCTTATGTTGAAGCTGACATTTGGTAGGTTATGATAAGAAGTAATACTTATTTTTATTGTATACAGAGAGACAGATAATCTGATTTTACTTACTTTTAGGTTTTTGCCCATTTGTAAAAATGTAAAAAATATTGAGAAAAAAACCTTGCATTATAAAGAGGGATTCGGCATTGTTTGCTTAGTGACTCGGCAATAAGTTTCGAGGGTATTAAATAAATTGTTTTCACATGCCTAGACTTGAACGGCCCAGTACCGCACGCACTGGCCGAGAGCTGAAGATAAGAGAGCTGACTGTGAGGCGGGATTTAGCCCAGACAAGCAAGGCCAGGAGACAAACACGTGATGTTTCGTCTAGTAGCGCATAGCTGGGCTAGCTTTATCACAAGTTTTCATAAACACAGGAGTAAAATGACGCCCGACGCTCGCTCATCTTCAGCTCTCAGCCACTGCTTTCTGTACTGGGCCGTTCAAGTCCAGGCGTGTGAAAATAATTTATTTAATAACCTCGAAACTTATTGCCGAGCCACTAAGCAAACAATGCCGAATCCCTCTTAATAATGCAAGTTTTTTTCTCAATATTTTTCACATTTTTACAAATGGGCAAAAAGCCTAAAAGTAAGTAAAATCAGATTATCTGTCTCTCTGTATACAATAAAAATAAGGATTACTTCTTATCATAACCTACCAAATGTCAGCTTCAAAATGATCTCTCGTTCAATGTTCTGCAGTAAATGGTTCCAGAGTTCTGAGCGCTGAAAGAGGCTTGTTTTTATAAAATACGCTAAATTTGTCGCTAAAAAATACGAAAACCGTTTGACTTTCGATAGTATATTTTTGAAAATACACTCTCCTCAGCACCTTGTATAAATAGGGAAAAAATTAGAGTATTAAAAAAATGCGAGGTTTTTTACTGATCGATTTCGTATGGAATAGCCCATATGATGTGACTCTGTTAATATAAGTAATTTCGTAATGTAATTAAATTTATTATTATTATTATTATTATTATTATTATTATTATTATTATAAAGCAGAAATCGACTATTGCATTTATTAACAATTTATGAACTTTAATTCACTGTAGAAAATACGCATTATTATTACTAATATTAAAGTAAATAATTTTATTCACACCTTCAATGTAATATTTGGGCCTGCTTAGCTGCACAGAGGTGGCTGATCCGTGGCGGAATTGTTAACAGTGCAAGCCTCATTTCTTCGTCGATGGATCTGAGTGTCTCCCTCTTTGAAGTTTTAATTTCAGTTAACGTCGAGAAGCCCAGTTCACACACATTTGTAGTTGAAATTGGCAATAACATTAACTGCCATTTCGGAGATAACCGTGTATTCACTACTTATTGACAATCAAAACGTTTCCAAAGGGACTTCGAGAAGTTTTAATTTCAATATTCTGTCTGCTTTTAAGTATGCTACTTCCTCTTGTACGAGTATATTATTCGGAAGATGTTTTGAATTCACAGTGAATGGATCACGAACCAGTCAAAATCTTGAACATTCTCTCCGGAATAATTCTTGAACTTCTGCTGCAAGATTTAGAAATGTTCTTTAATTAAGTCCAACACTTTATTACCGTCAGCAAGGGGCCATGCAGTTGGGAACATCTCAAACGACCCATTTTCAGGCATTAACAACGTTTCAGCTATTATGTGTGTATGTTTGTGTGTGCGTGTGTTTTTTTTTTTTTTTTTTTTTTTGCCTTTACGATAAGTTCGGTTACCTTATAGGTAAATTTCTGTACTTTTTCTGAAACCTGTACCAACACTGGAAAGTTTTCTTTTCTCAATCGTACTATCAGGGACTGGAATGCTTTACCTGCAGACTTACTAAAGGCTTTACCAACAACCAAAAATGTATTTAAAAATAGGCTTAAGGACTTTACTAATAGACGGTAATTATACACAGTATTTAAAGGGTGTAAATGATATTTTGTTATTGAAGTACTGTCTCAGTGAAGAATTATGTTGTGTCAGTGAAGTGTATTATGTAAGTGAAACGTGTTCCTGTCAGTGAAGCTTTATAGTTTATAGTGGCAGTGCAAAGTATTTGAACAGTGAAATGTTTTTGAAGTGTTAGTGAAATCAGGATAGAATCAGTGAAATGTGTCGTAGTTCTAGTGCAGTGAGTGAGTTGACAGCGAAATGAGTGTAGTTCTGAAAGGTACTTGTGCAGATATGAACATATTCTCGTGGGTTTTAGTTCGAACTTAAGATACAAATTAGATTTATTTTAAATGTTATTTTAAGTGATCGTGCTTCATTTAATTTAGGATATTCCCTGTTGTTATTATTATTATTATTATTATTATTATTAATATTAATTATTAGTATTATTAATTGTATTTTTAATTAATAAGTTTATTATTGTCATTATTGAGTGTAATTAGTTACCACTGCCACCGGGTATATACCCATTGCAGTGTGAATAAATACATACATACAACATTGTCAAGAGCCTCACTTCTTTTTTTCTTTTGTTCCAACAAGCGACGGTAATACTATACAGGGACATCATTTTATTTTTACTAACATTTTTAATATTAACCTGGCTATACCTTTAGAGAACCGGAAACACAGTTTGCTATCCCCTTCCACGACTGTAGTTCGATGATACTGGCGTAAAACATAAACCACTCTACTAGGTATAGGAGAGAAGAAAAGTAGTTCATCCAGGAAATATCGCGATTTTGAATTCGATAATTTTCATTAGGTTTTTGTTTAACCAAAATACAGTACTATATTAAGAATAAGTGTTTTTACTCACGAATTGAGTTATCCATGCGAAGGTATTCATTATGCAGTGTATGTTATACTGTCTACAGCACATTACCGTACAATATAGAGAAAGAAGTTAAACTGAAAAATAATCATAGGCCTAATATGAATATTTAAACACATTTTTGAAAATGGTGGCCGTTCATTTCGATACAGGCTTCAGTTCTTTTGTGCATATTATAGCACTATAGACTATTGCATCTAATTCCAATTGCCAATTTCGTCCTTCGTACTAGTAACTCATGTTGAAATAATTCTGTACCTACTCTATAAAAGAATACCTTATGTACTGTAAATTCAATCTTCACTTCTGCCCGACCCGCACAGATAAAATTACTCAGACATGCTATCTACTGTCTATCCAAGTGGTTATGCAGCAGGATCGTAGAAAGGGGGGAAATCACGTGACAGTTAATTACTTAACGAGGCCCATCTATTTAAGTTATTTTAAACAGTTGTATAATATTACGTAAACGATCAATTCCTAACAGAAATTAATGTTTTCAGAAAAGACCTAAGACAGCCCAGCTTTTACAGAGGGGCGAACAGAAGCAGGTGGGGGAAATCGGGATGCGACATAGGCAAATGGACAGTATCTTTGCGAAAATATGATTCAATATTGAAAGCTCTTTCGTCACTGGAAAACGCGAACATATTTCTGGAACGTACTATACTCACTAACTCAGTGCTGTTTACAGTGTGGAGGACAGTTGGAACTTCATTAGTAGAAGGGACGGGAGTGAAGTACATTCAAAAACTCAGGTACAATAAAAATTGAAGTAAAAACAAAATGATGTCCCTGTAAATCTTCGTTGCACGGAGAGGAATGTTTTGTTACCAAATGTCGTTTCAATTTACTGGGAACCATAGCATTACTGTGATTTTCACACAGCACACTCGGGGATTGGGTGTGTTTCGTTAACATACCATTTTAATTTTAATTAATTTTCGCGTCACACTTTTCATCTTATGAAGACACACCGGTTGCGGAACACTGCTCTACTCCATACCTCTCATCACAGGAATCAAGCTGAGAACTACGGACCACAGTTTGAGAATCACTGCCGCCTGGGAACATAAGAATGCTTGATTGCCTTGATTGACTGCCCTCTACAGGCACACAAAAACCTAACAGTCGCAAGCCACTGGCACGTAGGTAGCTTTACGCATAGGCTGGTATTGCTAGTATCGATTGGGTCTTTCAATCAATATTATTCCGGTACGATGACGAAATTTACACCAGCCATAAACGCTATTGTCGGAAGAACGTCACATCGCCAATGTACTAAAGGCTCATAAGAAGAGTCACTATTACAACTATACCTACTAAGGACAGAATTTTTATTCGATTCTTTGTTCCAACTAAAATCCCAAGTAACCTATAGCGAGCAAGCACCAATAATATGATGGAAATCAAACAAATTATGATTTAAGCCAATTTTATTCATTTATAGTTTCATGTTTATGAAAGTATGCACGAAGGCAAAATATGATTAAAAAAACGTTGGTAATGTGAACTGAAGTACAAAGTATAGCATGTTGTGTTGGGTTAATCAATAATGTTTGACTGCACATTTTAAGCTTACTTCCTTTCGTTTCCCTTCTATTGTAGTAATTATTATTTTTATTTATATACAATACAGATAACACATTTAAAGGTCTCCATGTATCGAGAGCGTTGACTGCGAAGCCGAATGGTTGGGGGTTCGATTCCTCATGTGGTCATTAATTTCATACATTAATCTATTCCTTCCAGCCGCACCACGGCCATGATGTCAACTCAGTCTCTAGCAGGAATATCTTGTTGGAAATAAAGGCAGCAAACAGCAGAACTGACAACCCTACTGCTAATAATGCCGAATGTCTGAAAAAGGTGCATTCATGTCCTATAATGAAGATACCTGTATCTTTATTATATATTTGGCTTAAGTATTATTATTATTATTATTATTATTATTATTATTATTTAGCTTTATAATCTTACAGCAGAGTCCGTATAGACCAGCTTATGTCGGATGCTTTTCCAATTCACTGCGGGCTAAAGCAAGGAGATGCACTAACACCTTTACTTTTTAACTTCGCTCTAGAATATGCCATTAGGAAAGTTCAGAATAACAGACAGGGTTTGGAATTGAACGGATTACATCAGCTTCTTGTTTATGCGGATGACGTGAATATGTTAGCAGAAAATCCACAAACGATTAAGGAAAACACGGAAATTTTACTTGAAGCAAGGAAAGAGATAGGTTTGGAAGTAAATCCCGAAAAGACGAAGTATATATATCTCGTGACCAGAATATTGTACGGAATGGAAATATAAAAATTGGAGATTTATCCTTCAAAGAGGTGGAAAAATTCAAATATTGTGGAGCAACAGTAACAAATATAAATGACACTTGGGAAGAAATTAAATGCAGAATAAATATGGGAAATACCTGTTATTATTCGGTTGAGGAGCTTTTGTCATCTAGTCTGCTCTCAAAAAACCTGAAAGTTAGAATTTATAAAACAGTTATATTACCGGTTCTTCTGTATGGTTGTGAAACTTGGACTCTCACTTTGAGAGAGGAACAGAGATTTTTTTATTTCAGTAGGTTATTTTACGACGCTTTAACAACATCTTAGGTTATTTAGCGTCTGAATGAGATGAAGGTGATAATACTGGTGAAATGAGTCCGGAGTCCAGCACCTAAAGTTACCCAGCATTTGCTCATATTGGATTGAGGGAAAACCCCGGAAAAAACCTCAACCAGGTAACTTGCCTCAACCGGGAATCGAACCCAGGCCACCTGGTTTCGCGGCCAGACGCTCTAGCCGTTACTCCATAGGTGTGGACCGGAACGGAGATTAAGGGTATCTGAGAATAAGGTTCTTAGGAAGATATTTGGGGCTAAGAGGGATGAAGTTACAGGAGAATGGAGAAAGTTACAGAAAGCAAAACTGCACGCATTGTATTCTTCACCTGACATAATTACAGTAAGAACATTAAATCCAGACGTTTGAGATGGTCAGGACATGCAGCAAGTATGGGCGAATCCAGAAATGGATATGGAGTGTTAGTTGGGAGGCCGGAGGGAAAAAGACCTTTCGGGAGGCCGAAACGTAGATGGGAGGACAATATTAAAATGAATTTGAGGGAGGTGAGATATGATGACAGAGAGTGAATTAATCTTGCACAGGATAGGAACCGATAGCGGGCTTATGTGAGGACGGCAATGAACCTTCGGGTTCCTCAAAAGTCATTTGTAAGTAAGTAAGCCTTATAATCTATGAATTTACAATGTACTACCATTGCACCCTGTCCTATAGTCGCGACGCTGTTATTTCCGGCGTGACTCCGCCTCTTTGCTTACGTCTTAGGAAGTGAAGGCTCTATAAAGTCTAGGTAGGTAGTATCGTTCGCCATTTTTGTTCTTTCGTTCCCGAGCTACCATACGAGGAATGTATTTGCCACACCGTTAAACATTATCATGTCACAGCTCTTATGATAATAAATCAAACGCACTGTAATTCAGCAAATAATTGAGCGGCAAATAACATCTTCGTGTGCATTCTGCGAACGCCAACGAAAGAGCCAAAATGGCGGGCGATTATATTAAGTATTTATCGAGCCTTAAGAAATGAATAACGTCTTCAAAAGCGAATCACAAGACGCACACATTTAAATGTAGCCGACCTGCAACGTGATTGGCTGCCAGAAATTAGAGCGACGGGACTATAACAAAACAGTTTTTCAGTTATAGGTTTCTAAAATTTTAGGTCTTCCTTCAGATTCTCCAAATATCTAAGCATATGTCTTCCCAGTGTTCTTTTTCCTAAAGGAGTTTATGTGAACACCCTTCTTACCCCTCTTCGTTTCAGGACTCTTAATGCCCAATCCATCGCAGTCTTCTTGCTTTAATTGTGGCCACAACATCAGATTCATTGCAAATATAATAAAATGGGTTTATTGTGTGGGTTCCGCAAAAGTATTTGCATCTTAAACTGGTCCGAATATTTGTCTCAATATTTCTCTTACAAGACTTTCAATAGTAAATAAATAAATAAATAAATAAATAAATAAATAAATAAATAAATAGGCCTACGTATGTATGTATTGTACAGAATGCCGCCTGGCTAGCTTGTTGAGAGACTGCCAATTGAAATGATGTGATAGCGACCACGGGCGGGCACGGACCGCAGTATCGGTAGCTCGGCTCTTCAGAGAGGCAGCGGGGTGAAGGCGGCTGCGGGGGAGGGGCCCCTCGTTGCTGTGGATACAGTTGAAACCACGCTGCTGACGTCATCAAGACTACTCTATGCATAAACAAGTGCAGGGCAGTTCTATGGAAGTCTGTTACAACGCGAATTTTGCCAATATGCTGCGATTTGTTCAAAGACGCGTGCCTGGGTGGGGGTCACTGCACCGTTTAGCTCTGTCGATAACAGTGCCCTCTGCTTTATCGTGCTCACAAAGTAATGAACAAGCTCAGAGCTCAAGATTCTTAAGTAAGATATATCATAATCTTATACTTCAATGAATAAGACTTTTGACTCGTTTCGTCCTCAGTTTTGGATTATTTTCAACCACCAATAGTCACAATTAGCGAAAATCTGCGTGTGGTTAGCATGGTGCAAGGCTACAACTTACGAAAACACAAGACATGCGATGTAAACTCTTTGGGGACTAGTGGACAGTTACTCGCCCTTCATTCACTTTGAGAGAGAAACAGAGATTAAGGGTATCTGAGAATAAGGTTCTTAGGAAGATATTTGGGGCTAAGAGGGATGAAGTTACAGGAGAATGGAGAAAGTTACACAATGCAGAACTGCACGCATTGCATTCTTCACCTGACATAACTACTCGTGTAAGGCAGAGATGGGCCGCCATTTGCACCGCGAAATTTCAGTGCTTTCACTCGTGTGCATTGTTCTGAGAATTGCCTAATGTCTAGGAGCTCCTGACATTCTTGTCTAGCTAAGGTCAGTGCTGGATAAACAGAGATTGCAACACCTAAAAAACGAACTAAAATACGCTGTTAAACAATGTAGTGTATTAACAGAGCTTTTGTGAGTGAATTACAGTATGGCTAACACGCATGATATTAAACGACGCTCGGGGTCTCAATTGAAGCCTCTGAGGAAGAGTGATTATTTGTTTTCAGCGGTAGAAAATAGAAAATAGTTTTCATTTAGTGGAAAAGTTATTCCCAATAGTACAAAATTCCATTCAGAGCGCCATTATAAAACATACCGCAAAGGTCAGTATGGAAATTTTTTAGGATTGGATCGTGAAACCCTTCTGAATGATCTTCGTTATGACAAACTTGCGACAGAAATAAGCTTATTCAATATACCATGAATATGTTATGCTTCATTAGAGATTTTTCTTATAGAAAATAAATTGTTTTTATTTTAATTTGTTTTTCTATGCTTTGCGTTCTTTTTAACTGTGTTGAGTAGTTAGGTCCAGTTTAGTTGTTAAAAAAAATGCTTACAGCATAAATAACTTCACTCATTAAACCATTAAAGTTACTTATTTATATATGAGATTTATTTCACTTTCTTTGCTACATCGAAACAACCCACTCATCCTTAACCCATCTTCACGTGTTATTGTACCGCATCGACTCATCTTCAGTTCCATGTGTATGAAATATGTACGAACGCCATTTCATTCTTGCACAATGCAGGATTCTGCCCAACACTGGTATAAGGGTTCCGTTCCCTCGAGTAGTGATGAAAGTGGCGTACGAGTACGCCTCTCGCCCCTCGCTCTGTTCCGGCTAACATCTTAGGCGACCCTGTCCTGCTGCGACATCTCTTCCCCCTTACGTCGTACTATTAAGTCCATTTTCGGTTTTTTTCCCTCCAAAATTCTTCTAGGTTTCTTCAATGGAATAGCGGCAAACTGAGACAAATGGCCTTCTGGCTTGGAGCTCACATAGATTATTTTCACAGCGCAATACCCCTTGCAAGTATACGCGCTCGCGTTCATTTGAATTATTTATTTTCCCTTCATTATTGTTTGATAGACTGATTCATCGACACGGAAACTCAGCTCCTCTAAAAGGAGAGCAAATATCCAAGGTTCTGTCGAAATCACACTCTCATTTATGCTCAATTTATAACGAGTTAAGCTACCACGTAAGTCCTATAAACCTTGCAGACTTGCTTCCTTCATGCCTACTGGTAATATTTCTAATAAAATGAATATGTTTAACATTTTGTGATATATAGGTACATCGTGGATAGTACTCCTGTTCTACTTGCAATCATGTTTCCTTTGTTTCGTCGTTATAAACTGGTAAATCGTAGACCCACTCACATGTTGACGTCTTCGGTTCATATATACCGGTTTCCTCCCTTTCTCTGCTAAGAAACTATGGAATTATTGTATTAAATAAACTTTTTCTAGAACTATGATCAGCACCATAAATTCTATACATCTGCATAACGGAACAGGGCGAGGAAGTTTTATGTGGTACTCTGGGGAGGAAAATAATTCATGCTAAAGTGATTCGATTATACATTTGACACAGAATGTAAAATGTTAATAAATTATTCAGTTATATCATTTTACTTCATTTTGGTATTTGACAATTCAAAATTCATCACTGATAGAGAAATAATGTAAGTTGATAATGAAGTCAATTGGTTTGACGTAATCACCAGTTCTGAAAACCTCTCTTGAAACTTAGCGAATCCGCGTATTTTACCAGTTTAAATATGGAAAACATTTGTGCTTAAATTCTAGGTATTAATAATTACAATCCAAATCTTAATTGTTCGGCGCCTAGTTATGCCTTTGACTAACATTATGAAATTAGCGGGAAGGGAGGGGGGGGGGAGAAATTTTCACGGGGGAATAAATTTTCCTACAAAATGTCGGCCATTTTGTGGGACTGGTGCCCACTACTCTATTTCCAACTAAAGATTGAAGTAGACGTAAACAAAACCTAAATGTATTACTCCGCAATCGCAAGCTAGCTACCAAAGCAGCCACCAGGGCGCATTATTTTCGGCAAGTGAGCACGCAGGGCAGCCACCGTCTGATATATTGCAGACAATTCAACACATTCGTTGAACTAACTCGTAAAATGCTCACAGAGGGTTAATATTTATTATTTCTCTACTGGGAATAGTGAATTTTCTTTTTCTGTAGATTCGTGATTAAATGTTATTCTTTGAAGGGTGGAGAATTTCTTTAATTCTACAGAAATTTATTTGAGATTGGCAACACTGAATCTCGCACTGTGTTATACCAGCTGTGCTGATGTGCTCTGTGAAGCTGCAAGTCACCTTGGGAGGGATTTAATGCCTATTACGCATGTGCGTTGCCATAATACACGTTACAATGATTTAGCACGCAGTGTCTGAAAGTAATAATATAAACATGTTATTTAAATGGTAAGAAAGTGTTCTTATAAGCATGTTTAATTCACTCATATTCCATGTATATTATACATTTTATTATTTTAGAAGGAACTATTTTAATGTGAGGAAGAAGATGACAAGCATGAGTTTGGAGGCGTTGTGCGTCCAATAGCCAATCAGGAACCATTAAGCCACGTGCATTTATTTACATTTACTTCAATCTTTAGCTGGAAAGAGAGTAGCATCACGGGTAATTTGGGGAGATACATTGAATCCGTAATCCAGTTTTGTACGCCAGTCACGACTGGTAGATCGTATGACCATACTTATTCCCATACTTGAATCTTGGATGATCGTTCACCTCTGTTTAGACATGTGAAAATGAGAAAAGTAGTCGGTTTGTCGACTTTGATCCTTCATGGGATGTAGCTTCATGGATTAAAAATAATCTCAGTGCTACAGACACTTCAAGGAATTATTATTTATTATATATTTTAACGAGTTGTAAACATCTGAAGTTATGGATTCAGTTGCAGAATATATATTTATGTCAGAGTTGAACAAATCATTATCAGATAAATGAAGCAGTTGCTATAGTGCCATGCATAGCTGAGATTGTATCAATTTTGTTTTATCAGAGGTGAAGTAAAGTAAAGAAAAGAAAGCTGAAATTATTTAGCAATAAATTCTCTTACCTCGGGAGTTTTAAAACTGACAAAAATATCACTTTGCTACAGTGAACATATTATGATATACTACTTTTCAGGGCCTATACGATCGTATTATTTAGTTAATACAGTGGTAGAAGTGAACCTTCTGGCGTGACCTGAGGTAACAAAGTGGAACTTGTGATCTGCGCCTGGGTTTGGGTCTGATTATTTGATTCAATTTTTTCTGGACTTTGCTCAAATGTAAGGAAAATATCAAGTAATATCATGGCAAGTCTTTGGACTCTCGCCAATACTACATACTGTATTTCGCTGTAATGAATTATTCTATCGATGTCTGCTAAAGCGTCGTAAAATAACAGATTAAAAATTGCAGAGCCTGTTCTATCATAACTGCAACTTCATGTATGAAATTAATATCACTACGTCAATGCATTTATCCACTTTGATTGTGTAATGTGGATTTTACATCACTAATAAAAATGCTGTAAACACATTCATTTAGGAAATGGTACTTTTGTTACGCAACTAACGTTTGTCATCTGTAGGACTCTGGGAATATCTCCTTTTAGAATGATACTAGATTTCTTAGCCTGATAGCCTTCACTTTTCGTTCCAAAACGCGTACAACTGCATGTGCGTACTTATGTCGATCTTCTTCTTAAAAATAATGTATTTCGTACCATCGAATAGCGCCTCCACAATGAACTTAGCTTTTCGCATGCAAGCTTTCTCACTAAAGTATGCCAGCATTACCTTCTCCGGTACACTTTCGGTTAAACGAGCATTGAGTGACTTCTTCTCCTATTGCAGAATATGCATCTTCAGTCGTCTTACATGTCGTACCAACATAACTTACGAGAAATTACGAACGTTTTACGCTAGTTTGTAATGTTCCAGCGGGGTAGAAATTCGGCCATTTTCATACCTGAGTTAAGTGTATAGTGGTAAAAAAAAAAAAAGGAATGTTATGACAGGTTGGGTTAGTTTAGACTTTTATTATGTCTTACATACTTATCTGTCACACGTTAGGTTACGGTAGTTTAGGGTTTTGTTTTGCCTTGTATAGGCAAATCTTAAATTTGAAGGTCGTATTTGCTTAATGTGGGTGCGCGGCCACACAGGTACTGAAGGAAACGAAAGAGCGGATACATTAGCCTCAACCAACTCAGAATATAAATATTCCACTTGTCCTATTTCATACATTAAGCAGAGGATCAAGCACACAACTACACTCAAGTGGAATACATACTGGAACTCTAGTGTTAAAGGCTCTGTGACCAAGAAATTATTCTTTCCCAATGTACAAGCCAGACTATGTTGCAGCCAGTTGCCAACCGACTTCTTTTACACTCAATTTATGACCGGCCATGGAAAATTCGGTTCCTACTTTGAAAGATTTAGGATCAAAAGTGCAGAAGAATCTCTGTGCATATGCAAAGAGTATCAGACTGTTGAACATTTTATTTTTCACTGTCCAGTGTTCGAAAGGAAAAGACACTTTTTAAGATATCATATCTCGGACTGCAATTTAAATTACTGCGCACCCCTTTACCATTTTCTTAGAAAAAAAATGTTGTTACAAACAATTCACAGAGTTTATACACCACATCCACGCAAGACTGTAGCTATTAATTGTATGTAAATTAATGATGATATAAAATCCTAATGCACTATGTAAAACAAGGTGTCTATCTTTGGGACATAATAATAGTAATAACAACAATAACTATGTTTGTATTATAGATTTTACTATTGTTCAGTATTTGATGACAGGTATATAGTTTGTAACCATAAGTAATTTTGTTTTTATTTTTTTTTACTATCGCAAACCAACTAGATAATAGGTGATTTATTTATAACTAAGCCAATTCTGTGCATTATCTCATTACTATTGCCTAAAATTATGTATAAAATCACAAGTTAATGTAATAATCTTGCAATTTCTCTACACCTTCGATTATAATTTCTAATTTTATTTCATTTTGTTTAACTGAAAGTAATTATTGCATAACGTATTTATTATTGTTTACTGTCTCTTGATTAGTGTATTTATATTGTAACTATGATTCAGACCTACTATTAATTCTTTAAAATTGTGTATTATCACTACATAATGTATTTCACATGTAACAAACTAAAACCCTAATATACCAAAGGTAAAATAGGGTTTCAATATTTGGATAACAATAATAATAATATAGGCAAATCTGTGACAGGTTAGGTTAGGATTATAGTGACAGGTTAGGTTAGGTTAGTTTAGGCTTTTATTATGCTTTGCATATACGAAACTGTGACAGGTTAGGTTAGGATAGTTTAGGCTTTTGTTATGCCTTGTATAGGTGAATCTGTGACAGGTTATGTTAGGTTAGGTTAGGTTAGGTTAGGTTAGTTTAGGATTTGTGACAGGTTAGGTTAGGTTAGGTTAGTTTAGGCTTTTATTATCAAGATGACGCTCTTGAACAGGTAGTGATTTTTTGTTTTCTATGTGGGCAGTTCAAGTCAGTCGATGTCTATTCCAAATTCGGCGTAATCACTCAACGCTCGCTTCACTAAAGTATGCCAGAATTACCTTCTCCGGTACACTTTCTACATCTTTCTTGGGATACAAATCTTCAAATTTTTATATTCCACTTCATATTTTACGCGTGATTTCGAAGGTACTAAACATTTAATTACAGAATTTCAATAGGCCTATCTGTATCCTCGCTTGAACTCATTTCAACGATGTTTGTTTATTTCTCCTAATACTGCTGTTCTTCTGTTATAGAAAAAACTTATAGTGTTTAAAACTAATAAAACAAACATAAACGATCGCCTCCCGCAGGAAGAAACTAATAATAAATACAATCACCTCTCCACAAAAGACATGTTCAAGACTGATAAAAATAATACAATTACTTTGATTAAAAATTAATTCTTTCTTCAAAACTGGATGAAACTTTGAATGATATAGGAGAGAGTCGGGTAGTATCGGACATCGGGTAATATCGGACAGTGAGTTTCTTTCATCTACCACACGATGATAGTACCTGATTGAAATGGTTACGTTTCTGTGATGTCGCATAGAGAAACGTAACCATGTCATTCAGGTACTACCATATGGTGGTAGATGAAAGAAACGCACTGTCCGATATTACCCGATGTCCGATACTACCCGACCCTCCCCTACTTATCGTAACTTCATATTACAATACTCGACTGGCAATCAAACTCGACCTGCGACCTCGTTCGACAACTTTCCAATCTCGTATTTTAATATGAATTGTATATTACGATACAAGGTTGAGAAGTGCTTTTTACAAAATCGAGGGAAAGTTTGAAAAACGAGCAGAACGAAATATTAACTTTCAAGGCCTAATAACAATAGCAGTAAATACAACAAGAAACACGATAACTATTACCCTAGATCATTTATATAACAGATTGCCCAAAATGCTAAAATCGGTAGCACTTTGAAGAGAACAACCGCCAGGATCGCCACCCGTCCACCGTAAACGAACACGAGATGGCAGTACAGTCGCTAATGGAATTCAAATGGGAGTTACGACGTGATTCTTTATGTAGCAACTAGATGGCAGCATAGTAAACCTGACAAAAGTTGTTACCGTCAAAGCCTGTAAGGCCGACCAATCTGGTATTACATATTCATTTTTTCAAGGCATCATACAATAAATTATGACGAGATTTTCTCTGACTGCATCGTCGCTAACTAACTAATGGTTTTACTCGAATATTGCAAGACTTGATATTCGTTACAATTGAGATGTCTGTCCGTGATTCTTGGCACCGACTATACAGCTGTTCGTCTCTGCAGAGCTACTGTTAATTCACTGTGATGGAGCCTCACTTGCCTCGCGATTGACAAGCAAACAGAAAGCATAAGAAGCTTGCCACCTTTCATTATTACGCAGGGCTGATCTTATGTGTCTCAGTCTAGGGGGCGCGATCGAATCTTTACTTACACACCACGCATACATTTCATCTGATTTATAATTAAAGAACGATAATTGGTTATATACACGCACATGTGTGAACCAGTTCAGTGGTAATTAAGTGGTCCAAATTAGCTATCGTACCAGAGTGAAAGACTACGAACTGAAACGGCTCGGATTCGTGCCCAAGCGATGGAGAGATTTTTCTTTTCGACATAACATCCAGAATGTGAGGTCCTCTCAGCCTTCTAAAAATCTGAGTAGGCCTACCTTGGATAAAAGACAGTCGGACAATAACCACCTGCTTCTAGCGTTAGGATTAAAGCAGCCTGGGGAGTTCTCTCTTGCACCTTAGTGGCATGTATGAGGACGCCTCTTCTTACAATATATATATATATATATATATATATATATATATACATATACAGAGTGCATTGGAATCAACGGATGGGGATTTTAAAGAAAATTGGTGTGGATTAAAACGACAGGAGACTGTTCAGTAACCTATATAATATGAAACAACGAGTCAAAGTCAAGCAAGATAGGAGAAGAAATATCAAAAGGAAGCGAAATAGGGAGAGGAGTACGACAAGGATCCCTTTATCAACTATCCCATAAATGGGCAATCGTTGTGTCGTGACTCAATTTGAGTAGCAGTCTCGAACGAGGTACTGTGCGATATGGAGCTCTACTTCAACAGTCAACAAGCCGTGGCGGATTAACATTTACAATGTCTCTCAAAACCTTCAACCTCTTCAAACAAGCTCAAATTTACTGAATTACAATGCTGAATATGGATAATTTGTAGGACAAATTAATAAATCCATAATATTCTCATAGCTAGAAGTGCATCATAACTGCGGAATCCCGGCCAAATAAGTCACTCAACTGAGTGCGCTCCTAGTATAATGGCGGTTGACATTGGATACACGTCAACTTTTATGCCTAACTTGGAGTCAGGTCAAAAATGGAAACACTGAAGGAGGAAGATTCGATCCGGTGTTGTGGATTGAATTCGGCGTAGCTCAGTGGTCAGAGCGCTTGGTACGTAGAACAAGGACCCGGGTTCGATCGCCGGCGCCGGAGCGAATTTTTCTCCTCAAATATTAATTGTCAACATTACAGAGATTATTCTATAGGACAAATTAATAAATCCATAATGTTATTATTCGTTTATTGTACTCTTATTTTCCAATGATTTCTATGTAACCTGTGTTATAGAGTTTTTTAATTATATTCTTCGAAATTTTACTTTGCGCGAGTGCTCTGAGGGTATCTCACAGCATGGATTTACATTTTCTTGGGGTTATTTCACCAGAGACAGAAATTAATTTCAGATTAACGACAGATATAAATTCGTACATGTCCGTAAAGGAGCTAGAACTCGTGGTCGGGGCTTTTACTCGGTATTATAAATGTTCTTTAGTCTTGAAAAGCAAAGTTCATCCTGCCTAAGGTTTTTCCGTGGTTTTCCTAAAGCGCTAAGACAAATGTCGGGATGAGCCCTAAAAGAAATGGGCCACGGACCTGCACTCATATCCCCATGAATCTCCCTAATTAACAATTACATCTCCCCCCCCCTCTTCGCAATTGAGCCATCATATAGCCAAATGGCTGGTCTCGAAATTGAGACAAATCAACAAGGCTCATGACCTCCTACATAATAGCCAAATTGGCTAGTCTCTTATATGAGACAACTCATCCTGCCTAAGGTATTCCGTGGTTTTCCTCAGGCGTAAGACAAATGTCGGGATGAGCCCTATAAGAAATGGGCCACGGACCTATATGCCCTTCCCCATATATACTCACCTTTATTATAAATTATGTATGCCCTAGTTCAGATAATATTAATAGTCTATTAAATATACGAGGTCACTCAATAAGTCGCAAATTGAAAGGACAGGGACCTCTCAAATTGCAGCTTAGATTTCACGGCGCTTCTTCCGACGGCCTTCACCTGATTTGTCATCGAACAACAGATGACGGCGTCTTGCCATCCTAACGGCAAACACCAGCCAACTCCTCCTCGCCCCGTTCCGTGATCAATTGATCAATCTCAGCCCCCCTCGCGTATGTGGTACCTAAGAGGTTACGTCCAATTTCGGCTTCCCCTTCAAAATTTTCTAGATCTCCTTCAGGGGAGCAGCGTAACCCGGAGTGAGACTAGTGGCCAACAGGCTTGGAGCTCACATATTTAGTTTTGTACAGCCCCCAACCCCTTGCAAGGACGCGTTTTGCGTACCTTTTAAATTTTCCTCCCAATTCTCTCCGTCGAGATCACTTTTTTTTAAAAGCAAAGTTCTTAGTTTATCAAGAACCGTTCACATGTTTGTTAGTTGTTCTCAAAGCAAGTTTCCACATCCCTCCAGTCTTAATGACTTCGGATCCAGATCATACCGCGATTTTATGCAGTTGGGATCTTTCTCGCTGTTAATATTTGGGCGCTGCTCATTCTTATACTTCGCCAGCCGCGAACTCGGACGCGACGTTGATGGATGTGGGGTGACTGGTAGGGTTGATTGATTAAAAGGAACCCCCGCCATTTAGCTCACAGAATGACGCAAGAGATAAAACGCAAAGTTGTTTAAGTGGCGATACAGCGCCCTTTATGGGAAAAAATGTGGCAGATATTTCAAAGGCTTTTGTGCCTTGTGCATCCTTCGGTACAGCATAGGCCATGTTCGAAAAAAAAAAAAAACAATTTGCTGTTCAGGACACAAGCTCGTAATCTGCACTGAGGAACCCTTCCTCATAAACAGTGATAGCTTACAAAATAAATTTATTAAATTTATAAAACGTAAGTAAAATAAATATAAAAGTAAATAAATATAAACGAATGTATAGATCTAATAAATCATACGCAGAATCAAAGTAAAAACAATCCTGATCTTCTAAACAAACTGTATCTTCTAATCCAGGCCTTCTCTCCGAGCCGGCTCACAGCTCATGAGCGGAATGCAGATACAGTAGAACCTCTATTATCCGTGGTAATGAAGGGGGTGGACTGAACGGTTAATCGAAAAAATCGGATAATCCGTACCATAAAATATTTTCGTAAATTAAGTGGATATTTGCACTTTTTATATTTCCTTCATGATTATAGTTTAACACGGTAGGTAGTGAATCAGTATTTCTCTCATTTAAATCTGATTGTCAACGACGGGTTTTTAAGTGGCAATGAAATTCCTTGTAATGAATGCCAGCAGAAAGATAGGAATAGTAGAGGTCTCGTGTTGTAGATTTACGTACTTTTTTATTTCCATTAATTCTCTCGCACAATATTGTAACATCAATCTCGTATTCTGATGCGAGATGAGAGACAGTTTCTCTTTCCTCAAACAACTAAATTATTTTTCGGTGCTTAGTACAACACGTTTTCTTTTGTCACTCATGGAATATATTTTATATACAGTAGAAGCTGTACAGTATGGCGACTCGAACAGTAGACGATATTGTGTAAGTGTCGTGGCTTGTAATAACATTCTCTAGAAAAAAATACGTACTGGTACTAATAGACTATAACGTACAGTAGTACTTCATATGTTTCTGTAGCGAAAAAAAGGAGAGAGAGAGAGAGAGAGACAGTCCGATAATCCGGCAACCGGTTAATAAGGTGGCGGATAATCGGGGTTCTACTGTATTAGCTGCGCTCTGTATAAGGGTAGACTGGAAGAAGGGGTGATCTCGTACAAAATATACACAAAAGGAAGTACTATTACGAATGTTTATGAAATGAATTTCCGTTCAGTGTTTGCAAAACTATCTTGGACAATTATTAATTAATAAAGAAATGTTTATTTTACAGAAATAATAGAAATTCTATAGCTACTTAAATGTACAATATCATTTCGTTATATTTTTATTTATCAGTACATCAAAACGAGTTTTATGCTGTTGGCAGCTGAAAGGAACAATTACAGATGTTCGATGTCTGCCTTTATTAAAGTTGATTATAGAAAACAATTGCTCACAAATATAAATGTTGAGACAAACATAGCAATCATTTTTACAGCCAGCCTGTGTAGTGGTGGATATTATTGCTAATGTTTAGTCTTGTAACACTCAACCAGGCTAGTAGTATTATAAGTTCGAGCTGTAAATTGTTGAATGTTATGTTCCGTCTTTTAGATTCCTCCACACTGTACTGTAGCAGTAGGTAAGCAACGTGAAACAGTTACTGAGAATAGGCCTACACGCTGCACTCCACTAGATAACTGAGTGGTCGTTTCCCTCTCCTCTACCTATAGCAAGTCTATGTCATTCTGAAGTATCTTCCTCTCCGTTTCGGCGAGCGGTAAACACGGTTCTCCCGCTCCGAGCGCTGTTTGTGCAGGTATGTTCTAATCAAACGGTAAGTGCTTTGATTCCAATTCATCTTAAGCTCCCTCTTTAGGAAAAAATGGCCGAAATTTTCAAATCAGCGAACAGCATAGGACGCTGCTCGCAATGCACCATTAAATTAGAGAGGAGAAACAAAATTCACTTTAACTTGTAGGATATGAAACATAGTCTCCGGTGTGAAAATTTCAAGACCTCTCAGTGCAGATAAGGGTGTAAAGTAATAAACATGCAAATAAAATGTAAATAATCACAAATATATAAATGCATGGGATATATAATATGAAATAGGCCTAACAACATTAAATAAGGAAAAACATACCAAATCAATCAAAGTTATTGTTAAACAGACATGTAACAAATCGTCGGCTTAGAATGTAAACCTGCTAACCGCCAAAAAGGAAATTTTACAAGGGAAGGAAAAAACTGAGTTTAAATTAACTCTGAAATTTCAGGACCAAATCCAAAGTACAGGTACAAATGCCACCTATCACAGTCGCAGTAGACTAAAGAACTTAAATTGAAAATAGGCAAAGGTTTAAGATTCCTAGTAAGTTTGGTAATCAGCAGTCAGAAATATTTTTTAGATTCACCTCCATACGATATTTACATCAGCAATATGGAATGTACGTCACTGGGTCTCTGGTTTAGGAATTCAAGCTTGTTAGGACGATGAATTCTTAGCATGCCTTCCTTCAGAATGGAAACAATAACGCTTTAAACAATGCATGTGTTAACAAATGAAAAAAAGCCAAAACAGAAAAACTTATAGACAAAATACTCATTATTAAACCCAACTGACAAAGTAGATAAAGCAATAATTTTCCTTAAATCATACTCAAAATTAGCCCCCAACCCAGCCATAAACATTGTTAAACCAGAAATAAGTAAAATAAAAGTATTTAACCAATCATAGGCCTAAAGCTAGGATGCTAATATGGCAGTGTTATGAAGAAGACTCTGTTCTTGAATGAGAGGGTTCCAGACAAAATTTACCGGACACTCATCACACACTTCAAAATTCAACTCTGCAGGTGCAGTAACACGTTGCACCCATGTGACTGATCTAAGTGAGCGTGGATTTGTTCCACATTCCACCTGTAATTAATCCATACATACGGAAATTAATTCCAAAGATTTTTGAGGCTATTACGAAAGCTCTGTAGGCTCAAATGAAGGTAGGATTACGTAATTAATAAGACATTTTATAAGAAACAATAATTTTATGAGCGAATATCTTGTGATAGTCATGTAAGTATATCACCTTTATAATATAGACGCAGAGAACAAACGCTGGAAAACAAAATGGCTTGCAGAAGAGAGATAGTTGCTGACAGTGGAGTTTCTGCGCATGCCCCATGTCCAGAAGAAAAAAACACTTTCCTCTCGTCTCTGAATCGCCTGACTTGTTCTAAAATGGTAAAAGTAATTATTTTACATACCATTATTGGCTTTGTTTAAACTGTAAACATTGTGTAGGATAAAACGCAAACACAATGTAAACGTAATGAACACCGCAAAAAGAGAATGTTTCGGATAACAGACCATTCAAGACCGATATAACTCAACATACCTGTAAGTTTCTTTAAAATTAGGATTGTTTCAAAGTTACGAACTGTAACGCTCTTGTGATTCTACGCAGTATGTGTCAGACTATTGCATATACAGAGTGATTCAAAACTCCGACGACATAGACAAATTCCGTTACTAGTGCAGATAGTAAAAATAGAAAGAGGGGAAAGTTGTGTTGGAAATGCGTAGTTTTAAATCTAATGTGCTTGAATTTTCAACGTAGAATAAACGGTTAAGGCTGTACACTGGTACAACACACACGCCAGTCCAAATGCTACCAAATTAGTAGCTTTTTCGCTATTTCTAGTGGATTTTAGATAATACAGTATTATTTGACGTAGAAAAATAGTCGATTTGCAGAGATTAGCGATAATTTAACTTATCATAGTGCAAAGAAACATTTATTTACACTGATAGCATAAGGATTAAGGGCAAATTCATTCTTGCCTTGCGGTTTTCCCTCAACTTCTGTTGGCAACACTGCTAATTATCGCCATAATTTCTTATTTTACCCGATACACTATGGTGATTGCGATAACATAAATGCCTCCTTTAAGGCCGAAGCATATGGCAACAGGGCATTTTCTTTCTCATTAAGGCTTGTACCAGTGTACAATCTCAACGGTCAAAATTCAAGCACGTTAGATCTAAAAATACATATTTTTGACATATTTCACCTTTTTACATTTTTCGCTATCTGCAATAATAACGGAGTTTGTCTATGTTGCCGGACATTTGAATCACTCTATAGGCCAATATGATCAGAGTTCGTGAATCGATAACAATCTACGCACCTAACATATTCCTGGGGAGTTTATTTTTGTTTCTAGGTGCAATTTTATGGTACCGGTATTTAAAATGTTGCATTTTTACTGGCAGCATTGTATCTGATACGCAGTCACATGAGGTAAGAATAAAGGAATAAATAGACTTGAAATTAAATATTCTATTATCCATGTGCTAAAAAGGATAAATGTTCATCTTCCCTCTTGCTTAAAAAAGTCCCTTGTGCAGACCCTTGTATTTCCCTATTTTGACTATGCTGACATTTTACTGACTGACCTTTCCAGCGACAACAAAACGAAACTTCAACGTGCTCATAATTTGTGTGTACGTTATGTAAGCAATGTTCGTAAATATGATCACATTACCCCATCCCTGGAAGCAATAGGTTGGCTTAAACTAGATAAGAAAAGAAATTTACATTCACTTCTCCTTCTCTTCGAAATCTTGAACTCTTCTATTCCTTCGTACCTGTCGTCTCGCTTCACTTACCTTTCTTCCCACCACAATCTGAACACACGCTCTCGCCATGAAACAATACTAACAATACCATCCCATCGCACCTCCTCATACTCATCCTCTTTCACAATAGCCCTGCCAAGACTCTGGAATTCGTTACCTGCTAGCATCAGGGACTGTCGAAATAAAATTCAATTCAAACGCAAACTTACTAGACACTTGATCAGTAATTGAGACCCGTTCAGACATGGTTTCTTGTAAATAGTTCTCTTAATCTATCACAAAATATTTCAATATCCGGTAATTTAATCACTATAGAATTTTGTTATTGTAGGTTTAATTTGTAATTTAGTAAATACAAAAATATTCTTTGTTCTTAACTTCTATGATAAAATGTCTAGCTTTCATTAATCAGGTATTCTTGTCGTACTTTAATTTTTATTGTAATTGTAATTGTAAATTTAATATTAATTGTAATCTTATTGTTCATGTTATAGTTGTAATCCCCTGGTAGAGGGGCAGAGAAGGCCTGACGGCCTTATCTCTACCAGGTTAAATAAATAAATACTACTACTACTACTACTACTACTACTACTACTACTAAATATGTAATTTTATAGAAATACAGTGAGTAAAAGAGGCCTAAATTAATATACCATAAATGTTAAATAAGTATGCATAAAAATACAAGGGAATTAGTAAGAAAATCCTTAAAATTAATAAAACAATAAGTAAATTAATTAATAAGAAATAACGGATACTAATGAGGTATTGAGAAGTCAAACCGATTAACTCTACTAAAATTGACCTTAAAAATAAGAGCAAAGTTAAAAACTTCTGAGATTTAGATAGAGAAACAGTAAACAGAACAGATATTGCAATTTGCATGACAGTAACTGAAGTTAATAACTTTGGAAAGTATTAATTTTATCTAAAGCCACCCGCGTAGCTCAGTTGGTTGAGCGTTTGCTTGCCGACCCAGAGTTGCGCTCGTGCGTGGGTTCGATTCCCCTTGGGCTATTTACCTGGTTTAGTTTTTTCTGAAGTTTCTTCCAACCGTAAGGTGAATGTCAGGTAATCTATGGCGAATCCTCGGCATCATCTCGCCAAACTATCTCACTATCACTAATTCCATCGACGCTAAATAACCTAGTTGATACAGCGTCGATAAATAACGAAGTAAAAAAGAATTGTGTAACCACATATCAGTTTCAGTGAAATTGGAGTCAGCGGATTTGGCTTCTGAACGCCTCAGATAAAAGTATCAACTAATAACTGAATAATTATGTGATGAAAGATGAGTGGAACGGAGAAAAATTCTCTTGGGCACCGGGATTTGAACCCGGGTTTTCAGCTCTATGTGCTGATGCTCTATCTACTAAGCCACACCGGATTCCCATCCCGATGTCGGATCGAATCCTCTCAGTTTAAGTTCCACCTCTTGGGTTCCCTCTAGTGGCCTACCCTCATGAATTGCGTCATAGATGTATGACAGTGGGACCATGTCCACACATGTGCAGAGGTGCACTCGTTATGAGTGACTAAGTGGCCGGGATCCGACGGAATAAGCGCCGTCTTAAATCACCAAGTGATTATTCGCATATTTCACTCATCTTTCATCATATGATGACGCAGATTATCTGCATGGAAATATCATATGTACTTCGGTACATCATAATAATATACAATATAATATGTAATAGAAATAATTATGGCATGAGATAATTAATTGAATATATTAATATGAAGTAAATAGAAGGAATAAATAAAACGAATGTGAATAAGTGAGAACTAAAAAAGCGAAATCATTCATAAACATAAATATAAATAACTACGAAAGTAATAAGGAACTGAGCAGCCTAAATAACAACATAAAATTAAGTAAAATTAAACAAGTAAATGACTACTAAGATTTTTCAAATCATTCGTCCTCAAGTGAGGTTGACCACTGGGATCCGGAATTAACAAACATAAAAGATAAAGGGAAATGAAACGAGCAAAATAAAGATTCGATTTGTACATTAAAACAAAAATTTACGTGTTTACATATACATGATAGTGTAGAATTTGAAGAGAGGCCTTCAGAATTTCCATTACAATCTTCTGAACCTCATAAAAGGGAATTTGAAAGGATTTAAGGATATTACATGTAAATTTTGGCAAACAACCCCTCGCTCCAAATAATAAGCCTGCAACATCCCAGTTGTAAAGCGAAATGCCATATTTTTCACTGAGGTATGGAAGACGAGGTACATATTTAGCTCGCTTGTCATCATTTATCTGCAGTGCCTGATTCGTGTCTCGTTCAAAGAAAATCGTAGGGTATAAGACCATCTCTTTCTGGGTTCTTCTATTGATTGCAATTATATCGACTCTTCTACGAGAATCATCTTCAGACACACAATGAATCTCCTCATGTACTTCCCACCCTCTATTTCTTAGCAGGTTGGCAATTGTCGTACAGGCACGATGGTGTCTGTTGTTACGCAGTAGCTCTCCCTTCTTACAGAACCCCAGTACGTGGCCAATCTATATTAATAATAAATCTGTAGCCGAAATTTTTCTGGTAATTTTCGATTTTCCAAAAATAATTGGTCCTAACATATATAATTAATCACCCTGAAACTGAAAATCGCTTTTTTGAAATTTTTGTTTGTATGTCTGTCTGTCTGTACGTTTGTTACCTTTTCACGCGATAATGGCTGAACGGATTTCGATGAAAATTGGAATATAAATTAAATTCGTTGTAACTTAGATTTTAGGCTATATGGCATTCAAAATACGTTATTTAAAAGGGGGGTTATAAGGGGGCCTTAATTAAATAAATCGAAATATCTCGCTTATTATTGATTTTTGTGAAAAATGTTACATAACACAACTTTCTTTAAACATAATTTCCGATAAGTTTTATTCCTTGAAAAATTTGATAGGACTGATATTTAATGAGATAAATGAGTTTTAAAATTAAAATAACTGCCATCTAAGGCCGTGTAATGAATTAAAGAACAAATGACTTCGTCTATAAGGGGCCTTGTACAGCAACAATCGAAAGCTATGAAAGATAGCCTACAGAGAATGTTTCTGTGTTTGTATGAAGTAATATCAGGAGCTAAATTAACCGATTTGTATAATTAATTATTAATTCACCATTGGAAAGTGTAGTTTCTCTAGATGGACATAATGCTATAATGTTATTACAGTAACTTCCGAGACTATTCTGTACATTCGTTTCCTGTATTTCCTAAAATAATTTTTATGACCAAATGAGTGGTCTCTGGATCAAAATGATCGCATTTTAATTATGCAAATACAATTTAAATTAAGTAACATAATAAACGATTTATCCTTCTATCAAACACGAATGTTCCCTGGATCAAATGTCCAATTTTAATTATGTAATTACTTTATATTTATTTCTAACGGGTGCAGCGGAGCGCACGGGTACGGCTAGTAAACAATAAATTAATTGAAACAACTGTTATTATTGACGAGTAAACTAAAAGCGAATTATAAATGTAACAATATAAACTTAAAATAAATAGTCATATCAAATACATAATGGAGTTATATAGAGTAACTGGTCATCTCCAAGTAATGGAATAGCTCACTACCTCCAGGCGTGAATGAAGCCACTTGTGCGTTCCTTCCAATTAGTCTCCAAGTAACAATGGCGGCGAGACACTTACTTCTGTGCTCAAGCTTGTCGATAATTAGCAGGGTGGCAGTCTCTGACAGCCCTCATGTTTATTGACCTGGTCAAATATAGAGCGGTCGAGTGGCAACCGACGAGCGCGCCACTTTTTTGTCGGATATTTCGAAATTTCAGAAAAAAAAAACGTCCTATATACCACACATACCGCCAACTAGTTGCTCGGACAGTTTCTGAGGGCTGTGAAATGGGCAAATCGAATATAGGAGAGCTTTTCTCTCATCACATTGATTTTATATAGCTACCATTTTAATTCCATCATAACTCCATTATCGATCTATCTTCATCTTATATCTGCAAAATCTAGTAAGTTGTATGTATGTATGTATGTACGTATGTATGTATGTATGTATGTATGTATGTATGTATGTATGTATGTATGTATTTTTTTTTTAATATTAGTTGAACGGCATGTCCCATTACAATAAAGGTAATATTACATGCCTTGCTACCTGTATGTTTATAATATAACACATTATGTCTCGTTTCTGTCACTTTCTAGGCGTATGTAGATCTGTTATTCTGTTGTGAAAATTTGAGTCTTTCATTATAACTATTGCCTACTCTTATCTATCCTAGATTAAATTATCCTAAGTTTACTCGTCTAAATTTATAACATTGACATAATTTATGAATGTATGCACATGTTCTTGCATTATTTTAAGCTTTGTGAAAGTCCACTTGCCAGTTTTCCTTAACATTTCCCGCTGGAACGCTAGTCTTTCTTTGTCCAATTTCGGGCACTCGAAAAGGAGGTGGTCGACGGTCTGTTCCTCTGCTCCACACGCACACGACGGGTTGTCCCTCAGCTTGAATCTATATAAGTAAGCACCGGTTTTTCCATGTCCAGTTAGAAAAGTTGTGACCTTTCCATTAAGTGGAATATTAACGCGTAACCTCTCTTTTACACTGGGGAAAAACGATTTTGTCACTGCACCATTTATCGTGTTTTGTATGTATGTATGTATGTATGTATGTATGTATGTATGTATGTATGTATGTATGTATGTATGTATGTATTTATTCACACTGCAAATGGGTATATACCCGGTGGCAGTGGTAACTAATTACACTCAATAATGACAATTAATAATAAACACAACTAATAAAAACAATAATTAATAATAATATTAATAATAATAATAGTAATAATAATAATAATAATAATAATAATAATAATAATAATAATAATAATAACAAGGGGCATCCTAAATTAAATGAAGCATGGTCACTTAAAATAACATTTAAAGTAAATCTAATTTGTATCTTAACCCTAAGTTCGAACTAAGACCCACGAGTGTGACAGGTTCATACCTACACAAGTACCTTTCGGCACTACACTTATTTCGCTGTCAACTCACTCACTGCACTGATTCTACCTGATTTCACTAACACTTCTATCCATTTCACTGTTCAAATACTTTGCACAGCCACTTCACTGACACCAACACACTTCACTTACACAATAGACTTCACTGACACTACACACTTCACTGACACAACACACTTTCTCACTGATAGAACACTTCAAATAACAAGATATCAATTACACCCTTTAAATAGTTACTACCCTCTATTACTAAAAGTCCTTAAGCCTATTTTTAAATACATTTTTGGTTATTGGTGTAAAGACCTTAGTAAGTCTGCAGGTAAAGCATTCCAGTCCCTGATAGTACGATTGAGAAAAGAAAACTTTCCAGTGTCCGTCCTCTGTCTTCTTTCCCTCAGTTTATATGAGTGGTCGTTCCTTGAAGAGTAATTTGACGGCTGCAACCTATTTTTTATTTCTCTCCAGGCAGGCTCACCTCTGTATGATTTGAACATTGCGCATAATCGAATTCGCGTTCTCCGGTCCGTGAGTGTGTCCCATTTTAATGGTGAATTATTACGACAATGCTTGAGAGCCCGTTTTTGAATCTTTTCCAGTGTCTTAATACAGGGTGCGTCAGAAAGAACGGATGGATTTCAAACTATCGATACGCAGCGAGGGGAGGGATAGAGTGAGGGGGACCACGACTGTTGGGTCAGCCAGAGAATGCAGTTTCAGTTGAGAACATGGTGTTGGTCTGGTGTACAACGTGCTTTCATCGCAGAGACATTTTTGAAAAATGAAGAGTCTGTGATCGCCACTCAGGACTCATTTCGACATCGGACGTCATGCTAGGATTCCAACTCGGAATACAATTTTGCGGTGGGTGGCTTCATTTCGTACCACAGGTTCAACATTAAAGAAGAAATCACCAGGACGAACACGGAGCGCGTGTACTCCTGCAAATGTGGAGACAGACAGTAGGTTGTCCGGCCACCTCAAAGATCAGCCCGCAAACAAGCTATTGCACTGAGATTGTCCGAGGTTACGGTAAGATCTCGCGCCCTGCGAGTTCTTTCTTTGGGACCATTTGAAGGCGTAAGTAACCACATACACTGGATGAACTGAAGACGGCGATTCGTGAAGAAATTGCGGCAATCCCACGAACTATGACTGTGAAAGTTACGGCGAACTTCAGAAAACGCCTCGATGCCTGTATCGAAAGCCAAGGACATCATATGGATGGTGTTGTATACCATAAATAAACTGCATGTATTGGTGAATCTGTTGATAACAATAAATTTTTGATTTGATGAATCCTTACAATTTTCTTGCCCTATGAAATCCATCCGTTCTTTCTGACGCACCCTTTATGTTCTAATCTGTAAGGACCCCAACATGCAGCACCATATTCCATTACTGGACGAACTAGTGATTTACAGTATATGCAATCTCTTTGGATTTATCAGAGCCTTTCCTTAGTACCCTTACCACAAAGTGTAACGCCCTCCAGGCCTTTCCCGCTGTGTCAGTAATGTATAATAATAATAATAATAATAATAATAATAATAATAATAATAATAATAAATTTAGCCTGCTAGATCCCGTAAGAGCAAGGGCCTCCTGATTGACAGGACTTGGCTCAGTAGACTTCACTCGTTAGGTGAGCTGGTCCTAAGAAGTGATATCATCGAACTTGGCTGCACTACTTCCTTTCTATGTACACAAACCTATATTCACTTGTAAGTTCTCTATTCGCACCACACTACACACTGAGGACGGTTGCTTCTAGATCTCTCCATAGCTAGTCGTCTAGCCCATCTAGTCGTCTGGCGTCCCACTCTTCTTCTGCCGATCCTGGGATCCCACAATGTGAGTCTATGCGTCCATCTTCTGTAGTCCATCCTTACCACGTGCCCTCCCCATTTCCACTTCAGGCTTTCTGCGGTGTTTAGGACGTCTTTCATGCCGGTACGGTTGCGTAACTCCTCGTTCCTTACTTTGTTCCTCAGAGAAAGTTGCAGGATTTTTCTTTCTATACAGCGTTTGCAGATTTGAAGCGTACGCCTCTGTTTTGATGTTAGGGTCTAGGTTTGGCATCCATACAGTAGGACTGGTAATATACATTTTTCCAGGGTCTCAACCTTTAAGCTTAACTTCTGGAATTTGTCTGTAAGTATGAACTTTAGAGATCAGAACTTCTTCCATGCCATGCTGATTCGCCTCTTTATTTCTTTCTCTGAATTGCTGGAGAAGGACAGGTTTTGGCCCAGGTAGGTATAATCTTCCACATATTCTAGTGGCGGCCATTTAAGTGGATCCAGTCTTCTGACGCGTCAGTCATTAGTTTCGTCTTTTCTGGGTTCATGGATAAGCCTGCCTCTTTGCTGATCCTGTCCAATTCTTCAAGCATCTGTTTTAGATTGCTGATGATTTCGCTACCAATATTACATCGTCTGCGAACCGGAGGTGGGTCATTCTCAGTCCATCTATGGTGATACCGTATTTACTTTCAACTCCCTGAATTGGTTTTCAATAGTAAGTTATAGAAGGCGATAAATAATATCCAATTACTAACAAACTCATTACTCATTTGCTGGCGGTTTCTTAACCAATGGACTGAGTTTTCATTCCCAGTACATCCTATAAGATTAGAGGTAATTTTTATTATGTTATACTGTATAATGACACTGTATCAACTGTGCGGTTACCTAATGGCGATGAAATTGGTGACTGCGAAATGGTATTTGACAATAAGTGTCCGAGGACTCGTTATGGAATTACCTGACGTTGTCCTTACAGTTGTGAAAAACTGAAGAAGAAATCGAACTATAAGTTCAGTTCAGTTCCACAATGTCTGACAGGAGGTGTAAACATTGCCGGCAGAGGAGGAGAGAAGTATAATTGCTATTCAACCAATGGTAGAGCTCTCATTCCACGCTTGTCTTGAAGTTGGGCGGTCTGAAGCTTCTACACCAACTTCAAGACAAGCGTGGAATGAGAGCTCTACCATTGGTTGAATAGCAATTACACTTCTCTCCTTTTCTGCCGGCAATGATTACATCTCCTGTCAGACATTATGGAACGAAGTATAGATAATTAGCACAAGTGGATTCGAACCTACGCCCGAATGCAGCTTCGGAGTACGATGCCGGTGGTTCAGATCAGTGGTAATTTCAGTGGCAGAGTATTAACTTTTGATAGAAAAGAAAGTGTAGCTGCGACAAAGTAATAAATAATCATGGAATTACTTAACAAGTGAATAATTTCACTGGTATAGGCCCTACAATATATTACACCAAACTAAATAAGAATCGACTTTGAGGCTTCATAAATTGCAATGAATACGTGGTAAACTGAAGACGAATTTTGAATCTTAGAATCAATAAATAATTTTGAAATTATACTATAAGATATTGGTTATACCTTGTCTTTAAACCACCTAAAGTGAAAGTTTGGCTCTACTGCTCAGAAAGAAAAAAAAAACTGGGTGTGAGATTGTTCATTTTATGTGTCATATATAGGGTTATTCAAAAGTCAGCAAATATTATATTATTTTCACAGAATCTTACCTTCAATTCATAATAATAATAATAATAATAATAATAATAATAACAATAATAATAATATTCACTCACAAATGGCTTTTAGAGAACTCGAAGGTTTACTGCCACTCTCACATAAGCCCGCCATCAGTCCCTATCCTGAGCAAGATCAATCCAGTCCCTAGCATCACACCCCAGCTTCCTCAAATCTATTTTAATATTATCCTTTCATCTACGTCTCGGTCTCTCCAAAGGTCTTTTTCCCCTCAGGTCTACCTACTAACACTCTAATATACATTTCTGGATTCACCCATATAGCTCTGTCCATCTCAAACGTTTGGATTTAATGTTCCTAATTAAGTTAGGTGAAGAATACAAGGCATAATAAACAATAATAATAAATTATTGAGCTGTTTTACAAAAACTTAAAATCGTATAATTTATAATTAGCTCATTCTCGAAAAGTCAAAGGTTGCGTTCCAGAGTGTTAGGAGTGTTGTTGTGAAGGAAAAAGTTAAAATAATATCCATTAAGATGATATAAAAATATAAATAAAGTACATTACAAAATAAAATAAGATTCATTATAATATAAAATGATGGTAATATTCATGAGTCAATTTTTCTATTTGAGAAATGCTTACAAAAATAATTTATAGGTCTACATTTCCTGTTTAAAACCGAAATTATTAATTAATGTCAGGTGTGGATAATTATTAATAAAACAACTGTGTAGACTTGGGCCAAAATTAGACCAGATTTGGTATTAGACTTAGTTCCAATTTAGTGGAACGGAGATAGCATATCTTCTTGTAGAATAAACATGAGAATTTGACGAGTACTTGATCTTGTTTTCGTGGTAACATATTATTAAGATATATTCGTAATACTTTGTAACCCAAGTAAGACACTTAACCCAAGTAAGACTCAAGCCATAATTATTGGACATAAGCGTGTAGTTAACTCCCTTAATAACAGTAATCTTTCAGTTGTTACCCTTAACAACACGCTAATTCCTTATTCATCTGACGTAAAAAATCTTGGCTTCTTTTTTGATAATAATCTAAGTTGGAATTTTCAAGTTAAAGAAACGATAAAGAAAATCTGTTCCTCCTTTCACTCTTTGAGTCGCTTGAGAAACTTCTTGCCCCAGCAACTAAAACTTACCCTAGTACAAACCCTAGTAATGCCGCACTTCGATTATTGTGACGTTTTGTTAAGTGATCTAAGTTCTGAACTGTCAGTCAAGTTACAGCGAGCTCAGAATATGTGCATCAGATACGTGTGCAACATCCGACGATATGATCACATATCACCGTCCTTCGCAAGTCTCTCGTGGCTCCGACTTAAAGAATGCAGAACTTTACACTCTTTGTCTTTACTCTTTCGAATTCTGCACACCTCAACACCAAATTACCTTTCGTCTCGTTTCTCTTATCTATACTCTAACCACGACGTAAATACCAGATCACTTATCTGTGGCACGCTAAATATACCTCTTCATAGAACATCTTGTTATTCCTCATCTTTTACAATATCCACCTCGCGTCAATGGAATTCCTTGTCACAAAGTATTAGGGGCTGCAAGACAACAAACACCTTTAAGAACAGCTTAAAAGATAACCTTATTAGCATTTCACTCCAATCATACTGATTTAAAATATTACTGACTACACTGTTGCTTTTTTTCTTTAGACATCATCCTGATTGTGCTGCATTTTCAAAATTGTCTCATAATAATCTCTTTCTATTATCTAATATAATTTGAAATATATTAACATTCTATGTATTTTAGTTTAATTCTGCTACCCAGTTTATTTCAGTGTTTAATTAATAGTTCATAGTATTTTGTTGTTTAATTCGTAAATAACTCTTGTATACATGTAACTCTCATCTAAATCAAATTGTTGAATTCTTTGTAAGTTCATGCATATGTATATACACTTTTTGCTGGTTGTGTGGAAGAGAAGGCCTTACGGCCTTAACTCTGCCAGCTAAAATAAATCATTATTATTATTAAGATCTGAAACTTTGAAATCTTCAAATATGAGATTTGTTGGATAATGGAAATGTTTTTAAAACAAATTTTAATGATTCTGTTAAGTTGATTCACGGTGAACAGAACACATTCTGTTATAATTCCCCAACTCATTATTCCTGTCTGAATAACTATGTCGCTAAGAAAAATGAATAAAAAGGTTAAAATGTAATTCATGTTCTTTTAGAGTGAATTAATGTGTATTTTGTTACTAATTTATACCACGAAATAATGGTTTTGCGTCTACAAAAGTGTTAGCATGAATATAATATAGGTAGATTCAATAATTTAAAGGGAGAAATTGTTCAGAGACAGGATATCAAGGGAAAAATTGTTCCGGGTTGTGTATCGAACCACAATTAAAGTCAGACAGAGTTTGTGTGCACTCAATGTTGGGTCTTTGGCGTCTTGTCAGCTCACTTGAGCTATGCGGATATAAAGGCAAAAGTTGAGCCGGTGTCTAGTACAGTTCCTGTGTAGCTCAATCAGTACAGCGTTGGCGCTATAGCCAAAGGTCCCGGGTTTGATACTCGGCCCTCGAACGATTTTTCCCTTGAATTTATTGAAGTCAGCTTCATAGGGAGTTATACCTGAAGGCCAAATTTGCATAATATAGATGTTCCAGCGCTTTTAGGAGATACAGAATTCTAAATTGAATAAGATATGGACCCAGTCCACCGCTGTGGAGTAATGGTCAGCATGTCTGAATATGAAACCAGCGGGCCCGGGTTCAAATCCTGGTTAGGACAAATTACCCGATTGGGTTTTTTTTCGGGGTTTTCCCTCAACCAATTGAAGCAGAATTGATGGATAATTTTCAGCGTTGGACCTCGGACTCATTTCGCCATCATTAATTCACATATCATCATCCATACAACAGCCCGGGTTAAGTTCACGGTGCGGTGTGCTGTACTTGTACAAGAGCGCGTCCGTTCGGCTACCCAATAATTCACAAGCACAATAAGCCTCAGGTTGCAGAGTTTCTCCTCCGTACAAAGAAAAGTTTGTGAAAATATTTGAACAAATTCCGCAAGATTTTATTCTGAAAGTTATTCATTACCTAGAAAAAAGTGTATTAATGATAGAAATGACAATCATATCTGAATGTTCTGATTTTTGTTTACAATTGAATAACAACAAAACTGTAATCTATTATTGCTTTCTCTTAAACTTACTTCTTGATAGATTAGAGGACTTTCAAATCTTTCTTGACTTTTCAATAGTTCTGTACTGTGGGAGTGGGTCTACATATTAAAAATGACAGCATATATAGGGGATGTTATATTTTTAATTAAAATGAGGAATGTATAATTTACGGAATGCTCCTGATAAGGAGCTCAGGTCACCATTTACCTTCAGAAAATACTTTTAATTAGTTTTATAGAAGACTAGTAAATCGCAGAGCCATTCTGGAATTGGAAACTAGGTACAAAGTCGCTACTTCATCTACTGTAGACTTGAACACGAGTCCTTCCAGTACATGGTCTGTCTAGATGGTTCCACTATATGACTGGATATTACATCTTGAGACAGTCTGTAGCAGCCCACTACCGATTCTACACGGACTCGCCGTTGCTACCTGAACTGTGTGTGCACAGTAAATTCACAGGAAGTTTTGCCTGTATTAGAAATTGTCTGTCTTGCTCGTATTTAGCCGTAGCATTGCACAACAAATAAACAGTGTAGTGTAAAGGTTTCAATTTTCTCTACTAATTTATTTGTGTCTATCGATCACGTTGCAGGACAAATACAGCTCCTCACCACAAAAATAGTAACGATATACCACGCGATCCGATTACGTAATGGCTGCGATGAAATTAAACCACCAAACTGTGCTACATCGCGTACACCTGATCTAGATCTTGGAATTACAATGTCTTCCTCAGTTCGTCCCGAACTTCAAGTAGTAAATTAAACTTTTAACTGAGAAAAAGCAATAGTAGATTATTCAGAACAGACGAGATTTGAACTTTTTTATTGCTGATAATGAATATAGTTCACGACGTTTCGAAGGTTGGCACTAACTTTGTCTTCAGGTGAACAAACAGGAGGGGCAAGAAGAGTATGCTGCTCGTTGGAGTCATACTGGTGACAGACTACAGTCACTAATCGTGATTATCGAACTAATCGCTATCGGGGTTGTAGTGAGTCACCGTTCCGATCGCGATCAGGAGCTAAATCCTGTTTCCAGAACTAGATAATAGCGCTGAGGCACGGCCCAGTGGACGAAAGTAACATTTTAGTAATCTTTGGTTTCGAATCACCTTGATTTATACAGGGACATCATTTTATTTTTACTAACATTTTTAATATTAACTTGCCTGTACCTCTGGATCAACGCCGTTTGCTACTCCCTTCCACGACTGGAGTTCGATGATACTGGCGTAATATACAAACAAATCACTTTACTAGGTATAGGAGGGAAGGAAAGTAGTTCATCCATTTACGTAAACTAGGAAATATCGCGCTTTTGAGTTTGATCATTTTCATTAGGTTTTTGTTTAATCTAAATACATTACAGTATTAACAATGAGTGTTTTTACTCACGAACTGATCTGTCCATGCGGACGTATTCATTATGCAGTGTATATTATACTGTCTACAGCACATTAGCGTACAATATAGAGAATGAAGTTAAATTGAAAAATAGCCATAATATGGATATTTAAACACATTTTTGAAAATGGTGGCCGTTCATTTCGATACAGGCTTCAGTTCTAATGTGCATATTATCGCACTATAGATTATTGTACCTAATCCCAATTACCAGTTTCGTCCTTCCTACTATGCTTCGTACTATGTTGAAATAATTCTGTACCTACTCTATAAAAGAGTACCTTACGTACTGCAAATTCAATCTTCACTTCTGCCCGATCCGAAAAGATAACATTATTCAGACATGCTATCTACTGTCCGTCCAAGTGGTTATGTCGTAGGGTCGTAGAAAGGAGGGAAATCACGTGACAGTTATTTATTTAATGAGAGCCTTTCATTTAAGTTATTTTAAACAATTGTACCTATAATATTACGTAGACGTCTAATTCCTAACAGAAATTAATGTTTTCAGAAAAGAGCTAAGACAGCCCAGCCACTAGCTGGCGAATAAAAGCTGGTGGGGGAAACCGGGATAAGACATAGGCAAATGGACGACAGTACCTGTGCGAAAATTATTCAATATTGAAAGCTCTTTCGTCACTGGAAAACGCGAACATATTTTTGGAACGTACTGTTTACAATGACCGTAAGGCTATTATGACTGTATATGCGGTCTTGGATCTATCTGGAGGACGATTGAACTTCATTAGTAGAAGGGGTGGATGTGAAGTACATTAAAAAACTCAGGTACAATAAAAATTGAAGTAAAAATAAAATGATGTCCCTGTATTATGTAAAAGCAAATGAAGGAAACTGAAAACGGATGTAGGTAAATTCTCATTTTTAAATCGAACTATAAATGATTGGAATGACCTACCTGCAGCGGTCTTTCGGGGCTGTCCTTCATTAAGGAGATTTAAAAATAAATTTAAAAGTTGTGTATAAAGTCTACATTAAAAAAGAGACGTTACATTATTTAAAGTGACATGTATTTACTTAGCCTGACGAGTTATTCCCTTGGTTTGAATTGTAACTTATTTTAAAATAGCTTGTAAGAGGGTCTTAGACTACAGATGTTCAATTTAATTTAGTTCTGTTTATGAGTATGAATAAGGGTGTAATTATTTGTCTTATTTGGACTGTTGTATCAGTGAAGCGTGCTGAGTCAGTGAAGTTATGGTTTACACTGGCAGTGATAATTTCTGTGTAAAGTGGTATAAGTCATTTTTTTGTCCACGTGGATTTTTTTCCCCAGATGCACACACAAGTTAATATATAATTTATTTCAAGAAATAGTCTGCCCAGGCATCCTGGGTTGCCAAAAACACAGAATAACACACATATAAGAATAGTAATGATTACAGTAAGATAGATGAGCCAAATTTAAATGTGAACTAGGAGCTTAAGTTTAAGAAATAATAAATTTGTACATATATTTGTAACAATCACACACTAACGAATAGAAAAGGGGGGGGGGCTATTATGATATTCCGTATAAATGATTTTTCAGAATTGCCACAGACCCTTTAATGGTTGAAGTAATTATTTTTGGAATGATGTCATGGATTCCAAATGTTTTGATAGTGTTTACAGTTGATCGTGGGATGGTGCCCCTCGCTCCGATCATTAAACCGTGTACTTCCCAGGTGCCTTCCATCTGATATTTTTCTCGAAAATACGGAATAGTAGGCTCATAAATTTGTTGTTTTTCTTTTTTGACCTCGGATGGTTGGGTCTGGCTCATCTCAAATCTAACAGTTGGGACCAGTATAAAGCCTTTACTATTAGTCTTGTCTAGAGCCACGATGTCCGCTCTTCTAATTCCGCCGCCTTCAGACGCAACGCAGTGCACCTCTTCATGGGTGTGCAAAAGTCAAACATTACTAGCAGTTGATATGTTTTATTTGTGTAGAAAATTATTTGTAATAATGGTTCCAAGTTTAATTTTCATTTATCTCCGAACTCATTTTTATGACGTATCTCCCTTTACCCAAACACCACAGATTTATAGTGTTTTCTATAGTGTCAGTGAAATGTGTTATTTTGTGTCAGTGAAATGTGTTCTAAAGTGTCAGTGAAATGTTTCATAGTGCCAGTGCAGTGAGTTAAATGTGTCATAGTGCCAGTGCAGTGAGTGAGATGAGAGCGAAGTGAAAGGTTATCAGTAGGGCTAGGATTTTGATGAAATTGCATCTTTTTTCTAGTAAGCCAGAAACATTGCTGCTTTAGTATTTATATATTATGTGATAAACTGACTGTTTTAAAACGTATTTGTTAGGGCATTTTTTTTTACATTTTTTACCTCTTACAACTCATAGGAGCATTTTTTTTTTTTTATTCGGTCATTTTTGGGGTATTTTCATTTAATTTTGGCGGTAAATCGCCATTATTAATGTAAAATATTATTTATTTCCTTTAATATTTTCTCTCCATATTTTTTTCAATTAATACCCATTATTTTTTTATTATTTTAATCGATTTTCTACACAAATATTGTCATTTTAACGTAGTACACCCCCACGTAATGGATCAGTCCAACCACTCCTTCAATATAGACTCCTCTAGATACCTGCTAGTTCCGGATAAGAGTGACCTTGTGGTGGTCTACATGTAACTACATCAGGTAAAATAATTAATTAAAATGTACTACTTAGAAAAATTCTGTAAAATTAAATACGCCTAAGCTTGAATGTTGGTACTAGAATTTAATTTAATTATTAGTCTAAATATTAATATTCCTAGCAAGCTAATTATGAAAGATCAATTTTTAGGGCATTTTTAAGGACATTTTTGAAAGATTTTTAGTTCATAAATGCATTGTTTTTAGGATTTTTTTTTCATGATTTATAGGTCATCAAAATCCTAGCCCTAGTTATCAGTATCAATGTGAAACTTATGTAGGGCCTATAGCCTACATATGTGGGTTGTAAAAGAAAATTAGGTTCACTTATTAATTAGGTTATTTTATGTATTATTATTATTATTATTATTATTATTATTAATGCAATTATTTTGTATTATTTGTATTTGTATTGTGTATTATTTTTATTGTGTGTAATTAAATGCGTGTTATTATTCGGTTGAGAAGCTCTTATCATCCAGTCTGCTGTCCAAAAATCTGAAAGTTAGAATTTATAAAACAGTTATATTACCGGTTCTTCTGTATGGTTGTGAAACTTGGACTCTCACTCTGAGAGAGGAACATAGGTTAAGGGTGTTTGAGAATAAGGTGCTTAGGAAAATATTTGGGGCTAAGCGGGATGAAGTTACAGGAGAATGGAGAAAGTTACACAACACAGAACTGCAAGCATTGTATTCTTCACCTGACATAATTAGGAACTTAAAATCCAGACGTTTGAGATGGGCAGGGCATGTAGCACGTATGGGCGAATCCAGAAATGCATATAGAGTGTTAGTTGGGAGACCGGAGGGAAAAAGACCTTTAGGGAGGCCGAGACGTAGATGGGAAGATAATATTAAAATAGATTTGAGGGAGGTTGGGTATGATGATAGAGACTGGATTAATCTTGCACAGGATAGGGACCGATGGCGGGCTTATGTGAGGGCGGCAATGAACCTTCGGGTTCCTGAAAAGCCATTTGTAAGTAAGTAAGTAAGTAATTAAGTTACCACTGCCACCGGGTGTTTCCCCACTTGCAGTGTAAATAAATAGGCCTACATTATGAGGAATTAACTTAAGAAAATATGAAATACAAGAAATAAGTTTAAGATATGACGTATGAGTAAGGGGTTCTGAAATGTTGACGACACTACGTTCCAAATATATAAAATCTTTAAGAAAGTTGATTATTTACAGTTGATTTAGTGGCGTTGAATCAGAACAGAACTCAACTCAGATTATTGTAGATACTTGTGAGCAGATTAAGGTCGCAGTCACGTGACTTTAAGGTGGAAGTGGAAAATTTGGAGGAGCTCCGTGCGTGTGGCACGTTTCGTATAAATTAATCAGACTTTTATTCCGCCGCCGTGAATTTGTGCAGTGGGTCGTGAAGCGGTGGCGCAGACCCCAGTGACGTCACGGCGCACGACCGACTACCTGTGTCATCATTACCTTTGATGATATTTCACCGTCCAGCGACTCGGACGTCAACGTGACGTATGCGGCGGGCCTTTCACAGAGCGTAAATTGACTGATACATTTTTCAAGCTGTTTAAATCGAGGACAAACACGCACAGTGCGAAGTCGTCGGTATCGGATGAACAGCTTAGGTTTCCTTTCGAGTAACACGATTGTTCATGGATCCTGTTGAAATGATTCCTGCAACACATTGTAACTTAATTTTTTAATTATATGGGCTTGAACAAATTATTTAAAGACTATTAGGGGAACGGTGGGTAGCCCCGGACAGAGAGTAGCCTCAGACACTAGGTAATCCTGTTTTACTTGCATATGACTTCTCCCTTTGTTGGGCCTCGAACGTTATCAGTTGATTGAGTTGCGTCGACTGATGTGCTTGTAATATAATTTATGAGAATAATTGTTTACACCATATGGCAGCTAGATTAATGTTTGAAGACCTCCTACCAGTTACACAAGTACTGTCCGTTACTCAGGAGAAGAGCGGAAAGAATGTGACCTTGACTATCGCTGTCGATTATTATAAACATCGCTCAGATAAGCATCCCAGTAGCCAGGTTATTACTCGTGCAGGAAACATGAGTAACAATGCGTATGGAAATTAAAGCTAAGTTGAACAGAAGGAGACCTAATGTTTCCGCTTACTGCAGTACAAATACTGGACGTGTTGTCTTATGTTATCTGTTCACATCCCTTCCTCCTCAGTCCGCTCTCGTCTTCCCCTGAGTCACCGACAGTAAGTTGATCTTTATTGTTATACATAGGTGTGTTGTTAGTAGGGAAAGGAAGTTCATGCATTTGTATATTTGTTCTCTATCGTTGTGTGAATATGCTGAAAGATTATCTACATGAGTCACAAATTTCTGAATGCAATGATATTACTTTTATTGTGCATAAAAGTGCATATTTTGCCTTTATTTATAAAAGCATCATATTTTAACATTTATGCAGGTAAACTGCATATTATGTATGTTTATTTCTCTTTCCCTCATTTTTAGAAGTGTGTAGCCTCATAAACACGACTAATTTATTAATAATTTCGAAGGAAAAATTGTTCCGGGCCGGGCATCGAACCCGGGACCTTTGGTTAAACGTACCAACGCTCTACCAACTGAGCTACCCGGGAACTCTACCCGACACCGATCCAATTTTTCCCACTATATCCACAGACCTCAAAGTAGGCTGACAACCGTCAAGCAACCAACATTGAGTGCACACTAACTCTGTGTGACTTAAATCAACTTTACAGGGAGTTATACTTGAAAGCTTGTTTTGCACGACTAATTTATGTTTATGAATTTTGAACGTAACGATGACGCCCTCATAGGGAACCTCTCAAGTTAGCAATTGGTATTCATTTACTGCAGTCTTGAGCCGATTTCGAAGGAACAACATCCAGTTTAACATCAGTTCCAGGAAATGAAGGAGATAAAGTGAACGAGAAAACAGCAAATATTCTTTCCAAAAAACCCTGGCTATTATCAACTTAAAAAATTCAAGATATTCTCGAAGGAAAAAAACCCAAAAATCAACAACATTTTCTATACAACAGCTCACAGCTTTTGTGCAAGCCCCTCTTATTTCTTGTGACGTAGAGCGAAGTTTTTCGTGCTACAAAGCTATGCTGAGAGACAACAGGCGAAGAATGACAACAGAAAACATACGTCACTGCTTAGTTGTGAACTGTAACAGCATAAATGGAGCATTCAGCAATGAGGCAAGCACTTCAAAATCCATAGACTAAACGTAAGTTACCTATACGTTATTATTCTGTTAAAATAATCTCAAACTGATAATGCATATTTTGTAGCCTATTTATCTATTTTCACGGCATAAATGCATACATATTCTTCACGTTTTTAGGGCATGAACTTCCTTTCCCTGGTTATTACGAATGTGTTTTACACGTGTGGCATCTTATAAAGTTAAAGCTGACACGGTTTTGGTTATATTAATTTATAGAACGATCTATTGCACAATGGGTAGCCGCGGACAGTGAATTCGCGGGTAGCCAGCCACGGACAGCTTCTTTTATAAACTGGCAAGTATATTAATATATCTAGTAGTAATACTACTACCTTACTTACTTACTTATTGGCTTTTAAGGAACCCGGAGGTTCACTGCCGCCCTCACATAAGCCCGCCATTGGTCCCTATCCTGAGCAAGATTAATCCCTTCTATATCATCATATCCTACCACCCTCAAATCCATTTTAATATTATCTTCCCATCTACGTCTCGGCCTCCCTAAAGGTCTTTTTCCATCCGGCCTCCCAACTAACATTCTATATGCATTTCTGGATTCCCCCATACGTGCTACATGCCCTGCCCATCTCAAACGTCTCGATTTTATGTTCCTAATTATGTCAGGTGAAGAATACAATGCGTGTAGTTCTGTGTTGTGTAACTTTTTCCATTCTCCTGTAACGTCATCACTTTTAGCCCCAAATATTTTCCTAGGCACCTTATTCTCAAACACCCTTAACAAATGTTCCTCTCTCAAAGTGAGAGTCCAAGTTTAACAACCATACAGAACAACCGGTAATATAACTGTTTTATAAATTCTAACTTTCAGATTTTTTGACAGCAGACTAGATGACAAAAGCTTCTCAACCGAATAATAACGGGTATTTCCCATATTTATTCTGCATTTAATTTCCTCCCGAGTGTCATTTATATTTGTTACTGTTGCTCCAAAATATTTGAATTTTTCCACCTCTTTGAAGGATAAATCTCCAATTTTTATATTTCCATTTCGTACAATATTCTGGTCACGAGATATAATCATATACTTCGTCTTTTCGAGGTTTACTTACAAACCTTTCGCTTTACTTGCTTCAAGTAAAATTTCCGTGTTTTCCCTAATCGTTTCTCGATTTTCTCCTAACAAATTGACGTCATCCGCATAGACAAGCAACTGATGTAACCCGTTAAATTCCAAACCCTCTCTGTTATCCTGGACTTTCCTAATGGCATACTCTAGAGCAAAGTTAAAAAGTAAAGGTGATAGTGCATCTCCTTGCTTTAGCCCACAGTGAATTGGAAAGGCATCTGACAGAAACTGACCTATACGAACTCTGCTATACGTTTCACTGAGACACATTTTAATTAATCGAACTAGTTTCTAGGGAATACCAAATTCAATAAGAATATCATATAAAACTTCTCTCTTAACCGAGTCATATACCTTTTTGAAATCTATGAATAACTGATGCACTGTACCCTTATACTCCCATTTTTTCTTCATAGTAATACTACTACCACTAATAATAATAATAATAATAATAATAATAATAATAATAATGACCGCCTACACAGTCATAAGGTTAGAATGTCTGACTATAGATTCAGAAGTCTCAGGTTCGATTCCCAGAAAAATGTTCAGAGTAGCAACGGAAATAGTGTTACGCCTTCTTTGGCCGTCAGTGTAATATGGAAGTTCATTGTTCCTACCACAAGAGCTGTTTTTGTTTCTTGCAGTTCTGCACATAATAATGCCGATAATAATGCAGGGAAGGTGCAGTAACCGGAGTTCCTGGTCGGAGGAATCTATGAAAAGTGCTGTTGAGCAGGTCTTCACTCTCCTCACAGACATCCCAGAAGCTCAGGAGGGCACAGCTGAAGCACCCTAGACGAACTACGTGCTGACAACACATCTAGACCAGCAAACTCCTGTACAAGTCTCAGAAGAACGAAATGCTCTCTCAAATTCCAGATCAAACCTATATGTTTTTGAAAGCCCCACCACACCATCAAACAGAAGCTTCAGGCCTGCAGATGAAAGCCATGAAACATCATTCGAGGTGGACAATGTATTCTTTCAATTATTGGTTTTCTAATTGTTATAATGTTTTCCTCAGCCAACAATAATTATTTTAAAATGAAAGGTATTGATCAGCCCATGTCCAGGTAATAGTATCGTGACAGTTTCGATCAGATTAGTAAAGTTAATCAGTACTCTCACAGCAAAACGAACTTGACATTGGCGTTGTTTTAGAGTCTGTACTAACAGCCATCAAAGATTAGACGACTTACGACTTTCATTTCATAAGCTGGTAAGTGATGAGAATATTGTGAGGAATATATTAAGGCTCTTGAGGTTGTAAGCAAGTATTTGCAAGGCGGAAAAATTTTCTGGAAAAATATATAATGGCAAATTTTCCGTCTCACGTCACTACATTATGTATGCTAATATACTTATATTAATAAATCTTTAAACCTGACATAAATAGAATATCGTCGTTTCACAGCTTGTGAACTACACTTTTAATTTCTTTCAGTAACGCTTCCAACTTGTCGATACTTGCCCTCAACGTTTTCCAAATAAACTATATGTGAATTTAAATTCTAAGCTTGATTTATATCATGTATTAATATTAATGTTAATTTATATTGACACACAGCAAGGAAATTATTTCAGTGTAAAAACTTCATAATGTCCTACTGTATGTAATTAATTGGGAGTATATTTTCTTTAACATCTGTGTACCAATGGTCCCAATAAATAATAATGCTTGACGAATAATGAAAGAATAGGGTCTATTATTTAAAATAATTAGTACCTACTACGTAAAATGAAATACTGTGTTCGTTTTTTGTTGTTTCGAAATTACTGAAATATTCTTTTTCTTCAAATACTATATAAAAATCATTTTAATAAATTATACTTTACAAACCACTATTTTGTCAAGTATAACTGAGTAAGCCTGAAGTTTTTTGTATTGCAATTGTCAAAGATAGACACTGATAATAACCGTGTTTTTTTCCTTCTGCTAAGTGTGTTTATGATGTCCAAATGCCTATTTAATCCAACTCTAGAAGCGCAGAATAGATTATTGTACACCCCTCCAGCTAAGAACGGGTAAGAGCAACCCTTAAATGATGCAGTATGCACAGACCGGCGATCCGCGCACATAACTGCATTTTCAGAGTCTGATTTCTGACATGCCTGTCTTAGAGAAATGAATAAGTAAAACAAATAGATAATAAAGTAAACAACCGATTTTTGTGATAAAATGTAAAGAAATGTGTATTAATTTACATTACATAGGTCAAAACAGAAAGTAAATTTTAAGATAAAATCTAAATAAACAATAAGAAAATAAAACATTAATAAATACATAAAATTATTAAAGTGGTAGGTAAGAAAGTAACTATACCTAAGAAAATAAATAAAAAAGTGAGTAAATAAATAATTAGAAAGTAGATAGGTAAGTAACATGCAAATAAATATCATAAATAAGTAACAGTAGCAAAAACATTGTCCGGGATATAAATAATAACGATATGACTACAGAGAGTAACCAAATATGCATTTAGAGAAAATGAAGGCCGAAATGATACATGTGAACCAGAGCCTTGCATACAATGATGGATTATTAAAGATATACGATACGTAAGGGACCGAGGGAAGTGTAATATGACACAGAGCACACGTGAAAAACGTCACGTTTTCAGACAAGTTTTGAATTATTTATCAAGCACCTCATATATAACGAAGGATTATATCATCTTAGACATATATTTTAACACGCACCAACCCAGTGTGATTTCGGCATATCATTATTTAAACCTTAGAAAACGTTGCCAGTCTCTGAACAGTCTGAAAAGTAGATCGATATGTTTAATATTATGCATATTTTAAATGTAATGGTAACTGCCTAGCGTGACAAAAATGTACAGTTTTCAGAGGTACATTCATCTGCCCGTAACATAGGAGAAGTCGTCCCACGAATGCCGCATTTCTGCTATTGTCATACCCAAGTCACACGTGAAGTACAGACAGACCAACGAAATCACAAGCGAATGTCTCAGCCATATAATTGAGTCTACATTTCGTCGGGTACAATGAGAAATATCTTCCTTTTCTTTTCTTTGTTTTCCACCACTTCCTTTCCTTTCTCTTTCCCTCCTTATGCTCTAATATTCTTGCTTTCTTTTCCTTTTTGTTCTCATTAGGCCTACTCATTTTATTCCACTTCCTTTTTCTGCACTGTATCGTCTCTACCTCTCTTTTCCTTTCTATCATTTCTCCATGTTTCTAGACCCTTAATTTTCACCATCTTATTTTCTTTTTCTTGTTATTCTCTAAAAAAATGTATCTTCATTTTCTTCTTGAACTTTCTCCTCATTCTTTTCATTCTTCTTTTAAACTTTCTCGTTATCCTACTCTTAACACTTCTCATTCTTTTCATTTCCTCTTAAGATTTCTCATAATTCTTCTAAATTTTTTCTTAAACGTTCTCTTCACTCTTCTCATTCTTCTGTTACATTTTCATTTTCCTCATTTTATCTTCACTTTTCTATTAATTTCTCCCTTAATCCTTCTCTCCATTCTTCCCTTAAACTTTCCCTCCTTCTTCTCTTAATCATTCTCTTCATTGTTTTAACTTTCCTTCTAATTCTTCTCTTCATCTTTTATGTTTTCTCCTCATTCTTCTCTTGATTGTTCTCTTTATTCTTTTAACTTTTCTCCTCATTATTCTCTTAATTCTGCTCTTCATTATTTTCTTAACTTTCATTCTCATTATTCTCTTAGTCCTTCTCTTCATTATTCTCTTAACTTTCACTCCCATTATTCTCTTAATCCTTCTCTTCATTCTTTCATAACTTTTATTCTCATTATTCTCTTAATCTCTCTATTCACTCTTCTCTTAACTTTTCCCCTCATTAATCTCTTAATCCTTCTCTTTATTCTTCTCTTAATTTATCTCCTCATTATTCTCTTAATCCTTCTCTTCATTCTTCTCTCAACGTTTCCCCTCATTAATCTCTTAATCCTTCTCTTAACTATCCCCCTCATTATTCTTTTAATCCTTCTCTTCATTCTTCTCTTAACGTTTCCCCTCATTAATCTCTTAATCCTTCTCTTAACTATCCCCCTCATTATTCTCTTAATCCTTCTCTTCATTCTTCTCTTAATTTATCTTCTTATTATTCTCTTAATCCTTCTATTCGTTCTTCTCTTAACGTTTACCCTCATTAATCTCTTAAACCTTCTCTTAACTATCCCCCTCATTATTCTCTTAATCCTTCTCTTCATTCTTCTCTTAATTTATCTTCTCATTATTCTCTTAATCCCTCTATTCACTCTTCTCTTTTACCCTCATTAATCTCTTAATCCTTCTCTCAACCATCCCCCTCATTATTCTCTTAATCCTTCTCTTTATTCTTCTCTTAATTTATCTTCTCATTATTCTCTTAATCCCTCTATTCACTCTTCTCTTTTACCCTCATTAATCTCTTAATCCTTCTCTTAACCATCCCCCTCATTATTCTCTTAATCCTTCTCTTCATTCTTCTCTTAATTTATCTTCTCATTATTCTCTTAATCCCTCTATTCACTCTTCTCTTTTACCCTCATTAATCTCTTAATCCTTCTCTTAACTATCCCCCTCATTATTCTCTTAATCCTTCTCTTCATTCTTCTCTTAATTTATCTTCTCATTATTCTCTTAATCCTTCTATTCATTCTTCTCTTAACGTTTCCCCTCATTAATCTCTTAATCCTTCTCTTAACTACCCCCTCATTATTCTCTTAATCCTCTTCATTCTTCTCTTAATTTATCTTCTCATTATTCTCTTAATCCTTCTATTCATTCTTCTCTTAACGTTTCCCCTCATTAATCTCTTAATCCTTCTCTTAACTACTCCCTCATTATTCTCTTAATCCTTCTCTTCATTATTCCCTTAACTTTTCTCCTCATTAGTTCCTTAATCCTTCTCTTCATTCTCCTCTTAACTTTCATCCTCATTATTTTCTTAATCCTTCTCTTCATTCTTCTCTTGACTTTCCTCCTCATTATTCTCTTAATCCTTCTCTTCATTTTCCTTTTAACTTTTCTCCTCATTCTTCTCTTAATCCTTTTCTTCATTCTTCTCTTAACTTTTTCTTATGTTTCTCTTACTCTTACTCTTTCTCTTTATTTATCTTTTAACCTTTCTCCTCACTCGTTTCTTAAAATGTATCCTCATTTTTCTCTTAATTCTTAACGTCATCCTTCTGTAATCCTTTATTCTCATTCTTCTCCTATTATTTCTTACTCTTCTATTAATATTCACATTTAATATTCGCCCAACCTTTCTCCTCATTAGTCTGTGAATCCTTTTCTTCATATGTCTCCTAACCCTTCCTCTCATGTTTATCTTAATCCATCTCATTCTTATCTTAATATTTATCATTCTTCCTTTAACCTTCCTTCTCATTCATCTTCTGTTAAAGCTTCTCATTTTTCTTCATATATTCATAATTCTCCACTTAACTTGCTTCTCATTTTTCTCTTAATCCTTATTCTCATTCTTGTCTTAATCTTTCTCATTCTTCTCTTAACGTGTATAACTCTTTCTTCTCATTCTTTTCTTTCACATTCTCATACTTGTCTTAAACTTGTTTCTCATCCTTCTCTTAATCCTTCTTAATATTTCTTGTTTCTGTTTTATTCTTCTCTCGACAGTTCTTAAGCTACAAGCTTCTTCTTCCTCACTCTTAATATCGTTTTTCGTTGCTTTTTAAATTGTGAAGTAACTTTCCTTAGATTTACAATGTTTCTTTATCAGCTTCAGTCTCACCGTGTCACCAAATCTACCCTCAATATCTACTGCAATTGAAAACATTGAACATTAAACAGTGAATAATTAAGTAGTAAATAGGAAGTTGGAACTTCTGAATAGGGAGCCAATATGCTAGCATGTTTAGCTCTTATATAAATAGTTTTGATGTATTTCATATACGTAATCCAGTATTTAATTACTAAATTTAATAAGAAAGAAGAACGAAAAATAAATCAATGCGGTAGTCCAAAAGATTATTGCAAAGATCCATCTCGTAGGATCACGAATAGAAACGCTGGAATAGTGATATAGTGCATGTTTATTTACACTATAAATGACAGTATCGCCTCCACCCAGATGAATTACGACAGTATGCTGTCTCCCCTGCATTCCAATTAGAACTCATTCCCGTCCGAATATTAGCATGCAGGCACTTGCAGCATAATGGGACCGTGCATTACGATTCCAAGGCTCTAATCTGCACCTCTAATGTTTATCATAGGAATTTTCCTTGCGTTTCAAAGCACACATAAAATGATTTCAAAAGGAATTTATTGTTAATTTGAAGGCATTTTTGAGGAAAGGTTCCCGACTAAAATGCAGATAACGCACTTCCGATTCCCGGCAGGAAAATACAGATTTATCCCCGTATCAATTTCTCTTCCAGGCATTGTTTTGCAGCCTCTTTCGAGGTGTTGGCAGGATTGGCCGCGGAAATTATATAAGTTACTTACGAATTTTAGTTACCTCCAGGAGATGGCATAGCTACTACAGTGAGGATAACATCGACGTTGATTTGAAAGCAACGATACTTGATTTTGTCCCTGACTGGAACGCCAATTGACAGGCCTATTCATTTGTAGTAACATAATCTTTATGAGAAACAGATATTCCACTTCAGCATAGTGGATTAACCGTGTGAGTGTTAAAGTACTTAAGAAACAAGTTAAAATCGAGTCTGCCTTGCACAGCGGTGACTGACAGGGGACGTCCTTAAAAAATAATTCTAAAAATGCAACACCCAAGAAGACGGAGCTACGAATTCGACCACAAAAAAAGAAATGCGTAATATCTTAGGTCATAATTTAGGAAAAGATGTAATGCAGAACTTCGATGGATTGTTTTGTTACATTTATTGTACAGTGTTGATCTTTCATTTATTTTAGTTCAATGAAAGGTAGACTTCTAGGGCAGATCTACTCTGAAGTTGTTATCAAGGCTGTTGAAAAAGGACCGACTCATGTTAATAGCAAATTTTAGGAAACAGGGTTGCAGAGACTTGAGCCCCGAAGAAAACGATTAGAACGAAGAGGTGACTTTTTGAAAAAAAATAACGACAATTAAACAAAGATCTTAACATTATGGATCGTAAATGCCATTTCTTTGGCTCTCAGCTTATTCCAGGATACAAATAGGTGCATTATTTTTGTAGTAATCCTTATACTTCTTTTATTTCAATATGTAATGTCGCCAGACTTGGTGTTCTCAAATATATTCATTTCATACATGAAAAGTAAGCGCACATATTTCCACATCTTCAGAGAATTCAATTTCTTCATAAAATGTTATTGTTTCAGTGTTCATAATTTTGTATTATGTTTTGATGTACATCAGAGAAAAATAATTTACATACTTTTAATCTAACAAGGTACAGAGTACAATGAGAGAGCAGTGTGCGCCCAAAAATATATTTTTATTACGTATTTGAATCTTATCATGACCCACCGATATTTTGTGATTTGAAGGTTTGGTATTTTTAATGAGTTGTTTAACAATGCTTATTTATTTTAGTGGGCTATTTTACGACGCTTTATCAACATCTTAGGTTATTTAGCGTCTGAATGAGATGAAGGTGATAATGCCGGTGAAATGAGTCCGGGATCCAATACCGAAAGTTACCCAGCATTTGCTCATATTGGGTTGAGGGAAAACCCCAGAAAAAACCTCAACCAGGTAACTTGCCCCGACCGGGAATCGAACCCGAGCCACCTGGTTTCGCGGCCAGACGCGCTAACCATTATTAACAATGCTGTATCAACTGCGGGGTTAACTAGCGTCGGTGAAATTGGTGATAATGAGATAGTATTTCACGAGATGAGACCTAGGATTCGCCGTAGGTGATTTTACTATCAACTGTAATATCACAAGTGTTGATAGTTGGGCTTAACGAATATTTCTTGACATGATAATTGAAGAGTCCACTGCAAGAATGGTGGATGTCACTTTCTTGTCGAAAATGAACCAAGACTGTCAATGCATAGCTTAAGACATATAAAATGTACATAGAGAGTTATATGGCATTAACTCTGATAGTCATTGTCCAGTAATGATCGGAAAATTACAGTTAAGCTTTGAGCGCTAAGCATTTCGAACTTTCAATTGCTTCTCCTGCAAAATGTATTCCAAATGACATCCATGATCCTTGGAGTGGACTCTTCAATTATATCGAGATCGAATGTCGAAAAATGATTATCTCATAATAAGAAAAAGTGAGTTTAAAGCTAAATGAAATTATCACAGAAAATTATTACCACGAGTAGTATTCGGCTAGATAATTACCACGCGAAAGTTAATCTTATTGCATGAGCGCAGTCCATTACTTTTCCGTGAAATCAGAGGTTATAGGTACACATCCAAGCCTTCTGGAATATGAAATTCTTTAATAAATATTTCATAAAATAAAGACTTTAACCTCTTTTTAATAAAAATTGAACACTTCAGATTAATATATTACAATGTTTTAATATGAAATGCGTAGGTTATTACTTGTTATAAATACTGTACATATGTGTAACACTATTTTGAACTAGGTATTATTTATTTTATTTGAAAGTTCTAAATTTTATTGTACATTTTATTTCGAACTCACTTTAATATTAATTTATAGTACAACTGTTGTAATTAATGAGAATTCCATGTTGACCTTGTGTGCTTTATGTATTTGATTGCTAGGATTTCCTCTTAAATTTTCCGCCATGTTTTCTTTTAGTTGGTTATTTAATTATGCTGTATAAACTACTAGGTTATTCAGCATCGATGGGGTTGGTGATAGCGAGATGAGGCCGAGGATTCGCCATATATTACCTGACATTGGCCTTACGTTGGGAAAAACCTCAGGAAAAAACCTAACCAGGTAATCAGCCCAAACGGGATTCGAACCCACCCCCGAGAATAACCCCGGATCGGTAGACAAGCGCCTTAGCGGCTGAGCTACGCCGATGGCTCCTACCACGTTAGAATAAAGCTATCGAACTCAATGAAAAAAAAATACTATCAAATTACTTTTAGACAGCATAAAACTATTAATATAGTTCGATTGTCACTGGTCAATAGAGGACCAACAAGTTTAGTAATTGGCTGAAAAAACATTCCCGGGAAATTGTCTACGTAACAAATCACAAGTTAGATATGGATCTTGTTTCAAAGTATGATTATTAGAGCAAAATAAATTGTATTAAAGAAATTATGCAAGAAAGGTTTATATTTTAGCAACGTTTTCCAGTATAAAATCTTAAGATCTGAAATAATTCTATAAAAATTTAACGAATTTTAACAGTAATCTTAAATTTCGAAGTATAACAACTTCGGTTAATTACTAATTATAGTCCCGTCGCTCTAATTTCCGGCAGCCAATCGCGTTGCAGGTCGGCTACATTTAAACGTGTGCGTCTTGTGATTCGCTGATTCATTTCTTAAGGCTCGATAAATACTTAATATAATCGCCAGCCATTTTAGCTCTTTTTTTGGCGTTCGCAGAAAGCACACGAAGACGTTATTTGCCGCTCAATTATTTGCTGAATTACATTGCGTTTGATTTATTATCATAGGAGCTACGACATGTTAATGTTTAACGTTGTGGCAAATAGATTCCTCATATGGTAGCTCGGCAATGTGAGAACAAAAACGGCGAACGATACTACCTACCTACTACTACTAGTAGTAGACTTTATAGAGCCTTTACTTTCTAAGACGTAAGCAAAGAGGTGGAGTCACGCCGGAAATAACAGCGTCGGGACTATAGTGATGATCACATCTACGTGGTACAGTCATTAAGTTCTGAGACTGAGGGCATAGTGGCGGTGTGGTGCACTAGAACGGATAGGTGGCGCCGTGATATGGTACCTTGTCAGTTAGTCTCTCGTCCCAGCATCATACAATTACGTGCATATAGTGTAAGCAGAACTACGGTCATTGTTGTGACGGTGATTTGAATGCGCGCGTCGGAACTCGAGTATGTTGCAGTTTGAGCAACGGGCAAACGTCACGTTCTGTCAGAAATTAGGCGAAACTGCTATAACCGATCATAACTGGAGACGAAACATGGTGTTTCCTTTGCGATCCGCAACTGAAGCGACAATCCGCCACCTGGAAAACGCCATTATTTCCACGACAGAAAAATCCGCAACAAGACAGGTCAAAAGGCAAGGTGATGCTTTAACAGTTTTTTTTTATTCAAATGGAATTGTTCACATAAAATTCATCCCACAAGGTGCAACTGTAGACAAGATCCTCTACAAAGAGATTCTTGGCCGTTTACGCAATTCAATTCGTCGTAAGCGTCCTGAGCTTTGGCATAGGAAGAATTGGCTGTTGCTACACGACAACGCCCGTGCACATCGCTCCATCCTTGTCCAAGAGGTACTTGCAAGGCAACAGGTCGCTGCTTTGCCACACCCTCCGTACTCACCTGATCTCGCACCATGCGATTTTTTTCTCTTTCCCCTCATGAAATCAATCCTACGTGGGCGTAATTTTTATGCGGCCGAAAAGGTCATGACTGCCACAAGAGAAGCCATACGGCATCTTCCTGCCAACATCTTTCAGCAGTGCTTCCAGCAGCTACTGTACACCAACGTTGGCAGACGTGCATAGCGGCCAACGGCGACTATATTGAGGGAGGATGTCGATCTGTTTAAGTGTACGCCGTATCACGCGGCATCTTCTGAGACATCCAGATCCTTGTGGTGCCTACCCTTCAGGCGTCAGTGTCAGAACTTAATGACTGTACCACGTATAACGTAATTTTCACAGCTTACGTTTTAATACAATTTTCTTTATTGTAGTACCAATCTGTGCAATATCTTTTTCTTCTTTTTCGTAAGAAATAGGGCGTAGACAAGATTTGTGTCCTACGATCACTATCTTTTTATATCAACTCTTTAGTTATGTCGTAATTCAGAAACTTACTATATTCTGCAGTGATTGGTTTAAAGCATAGTGCTATGCTTAATACTGTGATAAATAAGACAGATAAAGCAGAGAGTGTAGATGTTACTGAGAGATACCGAAAGGATGTCAGACAAACCGAATTAAAAATGAATTTTGAACAGCAAGAAAAGAGAAGGCTAAAGGAAACATAATTGGATAGAGTGTAAAAAGGAATGAGTTGGCAGTTAACAGTTTTCAGAATTAGGTGATATTTGGATACTAAGCAACGATAAATGCATTAGTAGCGGTACAGATAGTAGTATTAGTATTAGCAATGTTAGACTAACATTAATAGTACTAGAACTATAAATAGTAATACTCGTAGTAACAGTAATCTTCGGTAGCTCAGTGCTGGAGCGGGGACAATTCGCGAACTCTAATTGGATTCCCGGCTGATTTGAATAGATCTAGATATACATCGTAGGATCTTTTTGGGGAGATTATCTCCCGTTGATCTCAGTTTTACAGCATTAATCTCATCTTAATTCCCTATTTTACTAACAAAACAATTCCTCTTATTTCATAAAGTACAGTGGAAACTCTTAAGTTTGACAGAAATTAAGTTCGACATCCCATAGTTCAACTGCTTACGTAGGAGAATTAGGCACGCCCTATATGGGCACTAAGAAATGGGTTTGCCATTTGAATGGTAATTGGTTCTGTGTCTTGTAGTGATACTTTTCTTAAAGGAAAACAGAATATTTTATTAATTAGGACATCCATATTGATCACTGATTTTAAATTAATGAACTCTTCTTTTTCGATTTGAGAATTGTGCCGTTTGTGAGACGGAACTGTCGAAACCCACTGTGGTACTAAAGGCGCATACACAAGTCTCGGGGCGGGCAGGAAATGCAAGTACAGTACTGTATTCATTGATGGATAACCAATAAGAATTTGTATTAATTTCACCTGCCACACCCACTACCCTTATTGGACTGAACTTTCAATTCTGTTCTGTCGAACTTAGGAGAGTCCACTGTACATGGTACAAGACGACGGTGATATCAGGTAGAAATGATCAGCCGGATTTTCTGTTTTCGCTGTGTAACGTTCATAACCAAGGACCGGAAAACAACATCGGGAACGTCTAGAGCTAGATCCGACCGAGGTTGGTCTGAAGATATGGCAAACGTTAAGTAGTAGTCCTTTAAAAGACGCTTTTAATTGGAGTTTATTGAACGTCGAATTTCAATGTGGGCTAGAAACCTAGAAACAGTTGATAAATTTTACCTGGAGCCCTCAGTCAGGGACAGGGTCTTTTGCGTGTCGTAAATCTAGGGCGCAGGACGTACAGTATGACTATTTCTAGCCTGTAGGAAGCCAAGCTCTTTAAAATCTATCGTACTCCGCAGTATTTGAACTCGTGAACCTGTGGTGGTAGTGGTAGTATTCGTTGGGGAACTACTTGGTATATTTCCGTGATATATCTTCCTTTCTGTGTACATTGAGCCATATGGTGCCAGTGCTGAAGGAGATCTTTTCGCAATCTCAGAGTTAAGGGGATACGGAATTGCCTATCTTGACTATGTTTATATTTATTTTATGCTCGACCATGCCGAAATGTAGTAATTATACACCTGGTAGCAGTCCTTTAATGCATGTCATTAAAGTACACCTACTCATTAAAGTACAGGTGTTTTCAGCCAATGACAACTCAGCTTACAGGTGTTCAGCCAATGACAAGTCAGCTTTGTATCGTTATAAAACCGCAAGTATCTATTCTCGGATATGCAATCGAAAGAGAATTAGCGAAAAGTCACGGAGACTGGAAATCCAATACTGTCGCAGAAGGTTATGTTCCATTACTATAATAATTAGCGTTAATTGTAAATAATATTCAAATAAATTCAATTTGTCATCTCGTTTTTCAATGTCGAATTCAATAATCAAGGTTATATCAAGTTTAACGGGATTACATCAAGGTCAATGACATTATTGTTCCTCGGAAAAAATCAATACTTTCGCGTCTGCGCACATCTCACAATTCACGACCTAGAACAAGGTCACTTCCGATCTTGTGAGATACAAATAAAATGTAAACATCTGAATAATTTGAAGTTAGAAATATGGTCGAGCATAAAAAGTCGTATGAAACTTGCCTATAATGGTAATTAAGACGCTCGTATGAATATTATGAAACTCGCTTGCGCTCGCTTCATAAACATCCATACTTGCGTCTTAATTACTATCAATATAGGCTCGTTGCATAATGTACTATTATTTTATTGGGTTATTTTACGACGCTGTATCAACATCTAGGTTATATAGCGTCTGAATGAGATGAAGGTGAAATGAGTCCGGGGTCCAGCACCGAAAGTTACCCAGCATTTGATCGTATTGGGTTGAGGGAAAACCCCGGAAAAAACCTCAACCAGGTTACTTGCCCCGACCGGGATTCGAACCCGGGCCACCTGGTTTCGCGGCCAGACGCGCTGATCGTTACTCCACAGGTGTGTACTTGACAATGTTGAATTATGTCTTACATAAGGAACTTTTTCTAGAAAACTGTTGAATCTAGGAAGCTGATTTTATACGGCTCATGAACATATAACTGACTTTACGCTGAAACAGTAGTTTTCCTTAAATTTATTCCCTTGCTGAGAAATAATTTTTTCCCCATTCGTAATTTCTTTTCAACGACTTTCTATACATACCCCACTGTAAAGTCCCCAAAATTTAATGGATTTCAAAAATATTGCTTCAGTATACGTAAAATATCAAAATAAGCAATTTCTGAAATTTTCACCTTTTTCAATTAAGTATAAGCTGATAAAAAGTTCGCTTTTTATGAAAAAACTAACTTAGAGAAAATTAGTGTTAAAATAAGATACGTATATACTGCGCACCACCCTCAGAAAAATGAAAAGTTATCAGGAATATAATTGTGATCCCAATACTCGATCAGTCTATTTGGCTACTTTTATGACTTATACGGTATACATGATTATGTTTGAGACCTCTATCTTTATATTTTAAGCTTGTTTTCTTCCAAAACAACGCCAATTCTTGTCTAAAAGTATGTGTTATTGTGCATGTCACTTGAAAACTCGCTCAGTCCGAGACCGGTGGATGAAAAAAACTAGTCCAGTCCTTTAATAAAAATGAAATTAACTCGTTTTTGGATGACACTCTTCAATTTTAGTAGGTTATAATCATATTTGACATATTGTTTGTAAAAGGAAAAATAAAAAAATAAATGGAAAAAATGTCCGCTCAAAATCCGTAAATTTATTAAGAATGAACGTTGTATACCCCTGCTCAGAAAATCGAAATATTAAAAAGGATGAAATTTGAGTATATAGTAATATGTGATACATTATTTTAAAGAGGAAAAACTAAATACTATAATAGGGAGAGGGGGAAACACCCAAAATCCAATTCCGTTTCCTTACGATAGCATTATTAGTAGGGAAATAGTAATAGTAACAGAGTTCAATAAACTCTTGTGTAGAGTGAATCAAAATACATTCCGGTCGGTCGGACTTAACTGGTCATTTTCCTATTAACCAGTACACTTTCAGAACACAATACGTACGAGTAAGATACGATGCACTGCATAACACATTGTTTTCTACTGAACATCTTGGACTTCAAATAAGACAAAGGTATAGAAAAGACTAGCTTATTAACATAAAATAATGATACTGAATTCTTACGTATAATTTTACAAATTTATAATATGTGTACAGTGTAACTAAATGATGAGTCCGTACTGTTGATGTGTGAACTATGCTTGTAGGACGCCGCTCATCTGTGGTAATTTCTACTTTTAAAGGTTTTGTGAACGAATACAATATTTTCTGTAACACACACCTGTCCTACTGGATTAGTTTCAGAGTATCTACCACAGTTTAATAGTTACTATTTGCGCCGTCGATCATCGATCTATCTCAACGGCAGTACGACTTTGCTAATCTATTTAATGTTATGAACAAAGCTCGGAACTTGGGGACGTGTGTCGTGTGCATGAGTAAGGTTACAGGTACAACGTACACAAAGCTCACGCTGCAAGTGCTCAGGGACAGTCGTGTGTACTAAGAAAGTGGCCACAACGAATGACAGGAAGACGGACGAGGAAACTGTGTCGTGTCGAAGCCAATGACATTCAGATAATTCATTAGAGGTAAACGGTCTGTTTGAAAATAAGAAAATACGTATTATTCGAATGGGTATTCTATACGTTTGAAAATATATTTCTTAAAATTTAGGTACAGAATTTCGTGGAGGAATTCTGAGGAGATACATTATTTTCTTCGAATGGAGAGTTTATATTTTGTAACTTGTGTCAAACACAAACTAGAGATTGGAAACGGGCATTCATTGAAATACATTGCAGTCCCTTAAATTGGTGGAAAATTTGTCCATAGCCATGGATCAAGTCGTAGTGGAACCTTCCCTAGTAGTGACATAGAAATTGAAAACTATTTTCGAGACAAATTTAGGATACTTATCTTTCTCAGATACGAGATCAGCTAGCAACTACAGAAAATCGAACAGGAAACAGTGACAGTGAAAACATTCAATACTTTATTTCGGCCTAAGACTTTATAAACAATTACAAACCATTTTCCAAATTTGAAATTTTTTAAAATTGAAGCTTTAAAAAATTTGTAAAATTACCCACGATATAATATAATATTAACAAATGTATTTTTTTTTACCTTTTATTTCTGTCTACTATATTCTTGTTTTTATTGAATATCACTGGCTTCTGTCGAATTGTCAATTTATATTAAATGTGTGTTTTTCTCTCTTTTTCTCTTTCTTCTTTATTCTTGCTCTTGTGTTGTATTTATTGGTTTGAATTAAGTTACTTACTGTATTTAGTAAAGTGTCCTTGTAAATTTTATGATATATTATTGACTAAGACCACATCGTACACGGGCCTGGCTGTTACGGTAGTGGCTAGAAACATTTTTGTTTTATAAATGTAATTTGTATTCAGTAGGTAGCCAGTTAAAATAAATAAAGTAAAAAAAAAATATAATTTTGCTCCCGTCACTTCATGTGACGTGGAAATGTTTCTTTCTTTTCAAATCATGTTTAAGTAACAGACGAAGAAGGTATGGGTTCGAAAAATATTCGAATGTATGTAGTCATACACTGTAATGAAATATACAGAGCAGAACTGTAAATTTGATATATTTTGCATGTTTATTTATATCTATGCTATAAAATTACGTGTTTCAACCTACCATAATATTATCATTATGTTGTTCCAGCCAGGAACCACTTTTATAGCAGACCTTACAGTACCTCTGTGCTGGAAGCGGGAGTTTGTTGACATTAAAGTCCGGTCGCTTAGCCACGTTCAAAGACACAAGTCCCCAAGTTCCGAGCTTTGGTTATGAATGATGTTATGTGAAGTAACGGTAGAATTATAAAAGTGGAAACGAGAGAACCAGAGAAAAATGCCACAACACCGTTTCTCTCCAATACGAACACTTCTCTCACTTCAACCAGGACCTCCGTTATAAAAAACTGTCATTGGTTTTTTTTTTGGATGACGGTGTCTATAGGCTGGATTGTAGCAGAAATCGTGACAAAGAAAACCCCAGCTCATGCGAGCTAGCGCACTTTATTACCGACTCGTGATTTCGTCACCACAAGGCAGTATTTTATCGTTGACGGGTACATTTAAGGGACAAAAAAGTTACAATCTTAGAAGTTGGTGCATGAGAGGTAAGAAATAAATAAAAGGTCTGAATGAAATTACAACAGGAAGTTTGGTGATTTTAATTTCGTAAATCGTGTTTTGTGTGATGAAAATGTTTAGGGGATCATAGTAGGAAGTTATAAAATTGGAAAAAGATATTGGGAAATTAAAAACTGGCTAGTTAATAAATATAGTTACCGACTGAAGTTTACTGTAAAGAAGTAAATCTTAGAAAGTGATATAGTGAAGTTTATGAAAGATAATCTTAGTGATAGTATTTACAATTTTCTATGTTTTTTTCTGAGTGTTGATTGTGGTTAAGAAATGAATGAACAATCTAAAGTGAACTAGATACTCATGTGAAGATTTAATAAGATTATAATGACGTGTATTAGGTAGAAAAAAAGATCCCAATGAGTATAACCGGGTGAAGTGTTACGAGTTAGATGTAATGTAGAAAGACGGAATTATATATAAATGTAGTTAGCAAGATTAGAATGCTGAAAGGAACGTAAGTGTGGAACGAACAGATGGTAGACAGTTAAGATCAATAAGAAGAAATTGACTGTTTGGAGTTAAGAGAGTTATGAGTTTAACAGCTGTCGAGATTGCATGCTAATTGTAGTTATATTAATAGAAAGTTATGGTGAAACCCGTATAACTTACATAAGTTGTGGTACACCATAACTAATATAAATGTTGATGACAAATAAATATCTATCTATTTATCTATCTATTACCGACTCACTTAAGTTAGGATTTGAGGGGAACAAGAATGAGACAGACTATTGTTATTTTCCTAACAGGCTTAACAGGAATAAAAGGTCAGAATGGTGCCAGAAATCATACAAACCCCATGTCTGATAATTCCATCCACTTGCTCCAATCACACTAAATTCAACACAATCACATCACATTAAAAGTATTGAATATAAAACCCACATCACACTAGACACTCACGGCACCGACCGACGGCGATGAGCTTGCGTATCACACTAAAAAATTCACACGTTCATCTTCCACAACACGACACAAGTGTTTGAAGTGTTGGCCACACAAAGAGCCACTGAGGCTGAAGAACTGGACTATGCAGACGAGCAACAGCCATGTGACCTCACCCCAGCAGTCCCATGTGTATCACGTGTGCCTTTGTTCCATTAGATCATTACATTACAGTCAGTGCTCTACTAATCTACAGTACCTTTCAAACAATGAACTGTCCATTAGAAATTGAATTCTTTTATAAAGTAGCCAGCCGTGTTCTCTAGAAATTACTCATTAGAACTGGAACATGGTAAGCCACACGTTTGTCGAACTGTATAGAAATTCACAGTTAATATTATGTTGCAAGTCTAATATTTATTTTAACAGTAAAGGTTCCATTGCATCACTGGTTTTGCTAAAGTCATTATACAGAGTGTAACTGTGCAGATTTTAACAGCTTATTCCTTGGATAGAGTACAAAATAAATTCTAATATCACATTTGTCTCAAAAATGTCTAAAAAAAACTAATTTCTCCCTAAACGTCAATATTGTTTTACTCTGTAAGTACTATCAGTACGAATATGATTTTTATTCTTGTCGTTAGAGAATGTGATAAGGAATGATTTATCTGTTTGCAATTTTTAAGTGAAACTGACAGTTTTATTTCAAACTAGCCGTACCCGTGCGCTCCGCTACACCAGTTAGAAATAAATATAAAGTAATTACATAATTAAAATAGGACATTTGATCCAGGGAACATTCGTGTTTGATAGAAGGATAAATTGTTTAATATATTACTTAAATTTAAATTGTATTAAAATAATTAAAATGCGATCATTTTGAACCAGAGACCAATCATTTGGTGCAAGGACAATTTCTTTAACATGTTTCTTAATTTTTATTACATGCAACCATAGTTTAATGAAGATTGACATATCATTTAGTTTTAATGTGTATACTTTATATTATTTGCTATATGTTTCCATTGAATTATGGTATAACTTAATTTTAACCCTTGTTTTCTACGTCTTCAGTAAATGGCGCTTGGCCCACTATGGTTCTGAACCCTTCAAATAACTTATATAGTGATATGTAATTATCAGGGAACGGATTTATATGGACTAAAAATATATGAAATATGTAAATATATATGTAGTTATTTTTACCAAAATATGGAATTAAATATGGATTTTTACCAAAATATGGAATTAAATATGGACTTAAAATTATAAAAAAATGACTATGTACGTTAAATATTGGTACATTTTAATCAAACTAAACAAAAAATATAATGAACGTACCTTATCTTCCAATGTAGTTTCAACAAAACACAATTTTTATTGTCTGTTACCATAACAATAGGTTACAAACATTTCTTTCAAGTGCTGAAAAGTGAATCTTCTTCTATTGTCTCTGAGGATAGATTTATACTGACTAAAAGAGCGTTCGACGTCACAAGAAGTAACTGGTACATAATTCAATTTCACAATGTCTGCTGGGGATAAGTCCAAGTTAATCTTCACTGTTGATTCACCACTCATCACAGCAACAACCTTTTGTAGTTCTTCATATCCAGGGTTTTTTGAAAGTACAGTGTCCACCTTAGCTCTTACTGCATCTGCAACTTTACCTCTACCACGATTCAGTTGTTCCACAGTACTATTTATAATTTCAAAACTTTCAGATAGTGAAAGGTGCCTATTTTGGAGACTTTTGAGCGTTTTTATGATGCATGAAAATGTATGCTGAATGTGAGCTAAGTCATTCTTCACACTTATGTCACAGGTAACTGTTTTCGCAGTATCAATTGAGACTGCATCTTCAGAGTCCAATGCAAGGAGAACATTGTTAATAGAGTCTATATGTTCGGCATAATATTCAACTGCTTCTAGCCATGTACCCCATCTAGTTAAAATTGGCTTTGGTGGCAATGGAATTTCAGGGTACATTTCTTTCAACACGTTAACTCTACTGGGAGCTTTGAGAAATACTTTTTTCACTGATGAAATCAACAAATCTACTTTAGGGAAATTGTCTCTGACCACTTCTGCCACACGATGAAATGCATGCGCCACACAAGTAAAATGAGTCAATTTAGGATATACAACAGATAATGCTTGTCCAGCTTTGACCATATAAGGGGCAGCATCGCTAATAAAGAATAACACATTATCGTACATAATACCCTTTGGCCACAGGATACCCATAGCTTCGTTGAACAGTTTAACTATAGTTTTGTTATTGCACTTTTCTAGAACATCACAATGTAAAAGAATTCGTTCAGAATATTGTTCACTTAACAAACCGATAACTACATTACCAACAAGTCTACCTTCTTTGTCGGGAGTCTCATCAATGGAAACCCAAATTGAACTATCTTTAATTTCATCTCTTATCTTCTGTATTGTCTCATCGTAGATGGATGGAGCATACGTCTTCCTAAGTGTTGACTCATCCGGGATTGTATGTTGAGTATATTTTTCAAGGAATTCCCTGAAGACCTTATTCTTTAGTTTGTAGAGAGGAATATCAGCAGAGATGAGAGAACGGCACAGGTCGATGTTAAACTCAGATCTTACATTCGATGTTGTTGGTTGTGTTAAAAACAATTGTCTCTGCTTGGAATTTAGTTGTTTGTTGGCCTGATGTTTACTAGTTGTAATGTGTTGTTGCACCAGGAACTTTTGTGTAGATGATACTGCACACTGACACAAATTACAAAATAATATTTTATTGTCAGTTGATAAACCATCTTCTTTAAATTCTGAAATGTAACTTGTTAGTTTTGATTTTAAATTGACTGAATGACGTACTTTTGGCATATTTACCGTCTTTATAGTATGATTTACAAAACTGAACCTATGTGTACTCTGACTGGCATTTAACTGTTGAGCTGCACAACTGAAGTCTGTTAAAAATTTTAAATTAAATTAATACAGTTTTGTAACTTACTTTCCCATTGTTGATAGGACTGCTAATTTTCAAATAACTCTGATGTTAAAGGGATTACTGAACATGTGTTTAAATCTCTATTGTTGAAATGTATTTTTAAAAGTTAATGGAATTTTGTTTTGTTTTATTGTTAAACCTAATATAATATGGACTGTTTTATATGAAATATGGAAAATATATGGAAATTAACGAAAATATGTACTAAACTCTAAAATATGGAAAAATATGGAAAATAAAAGTAGGATTTTTCAACCCTACACATTGTGAAACATAAAGATAATGCAAAATATAAATTATATTAGCTTTATAAGTAAATATGTATTTACATATAAATCCTTTCCCTGGTAATTATATTTCTTTCTTTCGAAAATGTAAGAATTCACGATCTCCTATGTACCATTGCCATGGAATGAATAAATGTGTTTTTTGTTCCTACTCAAAAAATTTATATTTTGCACATAGGAGTTAATGCAGGAACAACAACTCTATAATCTGAGGCGGCGGTGAAAATGTATTATATTGTTATTTTAAAAGTCTTATATATGTTTAAATACCAGTCCTATCGAAATTTTGCATAGAATGAAACTTATCGGAAATCATTTTTAAAGAAACGTTCGTTATGTAACATTTTTCACAAACAGCAATAATAAGCGAGATATTTCGATTATTTAATTCAGGCCCCTTTAAATAAAGTATTTTGAATGCCAAATAGCCTAAAATCTAAGTCAGAACGAACTTAATTTATATTTCAATTTTCATCGAAATCCGTTCAGCCATTATGGTGTGAAAAGGTAACAAACATCCAGACAGACAGACAGACATACAAACAAAAATAAAAAAAAAGCGATTTTCGGTTTCAGGATGGTTAATTATACATGTCAACACCAATTTTTGGAAAATCGAAAATTACCAGAAAAATTTTGGCTACAGATTTATTATTAGCATAAATTAAATAAAAAGATTAATGCTTATCGTCATTCCTTGCCATTAGAAAGTATGGCAACCCTACAGTGATGACTAAGGGACGGAACGCTGCTATTCAGACCGAGTGCGTGTCTGTTTTCGTAGGTGAGTCGGTGATGCGCTGTTGCCAAAGTATGCAGACTTTCAGTCTAATTTCTAATTAACCATACACTTAATTACAACTCCTAATAGATTGTTTGTTTATGTCAATATACTGGTATTCTATTGCCCCTTTAATCTGCACATTTATATCACTTCCACTCTGCAGATGACAGATTTTATAAACAATGAATGGACACTAAGTTCCAAATTTTACTTTGACCACAAGCATATAATGATACAGAGAAGCATATAACATTTTCAATGATCAAAGTTAAAGTGATAAAAGAGAAATGGGATTTGAAGTGTAAGGTTTGCTGGTAACAAAATTACAACAAGTCAACTCGGATATAAACTGCCATTATTTTATTATTTTTTGTCACTGTGATGTATCCATTACCTGATTATACGTAGCAGGAACAATTTTTAATTTTAACAAGATTACAATTCTCGAAGAGCCCTGATATAAGTCTAGCTATATCTCATTCTAATCGAAATTTAAAACAGTGAGTATTCCGTTAGAGAAATTTGAACCCCAGACCATTGCGTATACCACAACTGGCTTTCATGGCCTTAGTGCAATCCAATTAGTATGAGTGATGTCATACTTCTACTCCCATGACTGGATACTGTGGTCTGCTGGTTACCGTGTTTCTCTTAATGCAAGATTTGCGAAAAAAAAAAGTTCGAAATAATGCTTCTGCCGTATGGGAATAAAGCTGTTTGACTCATGTAGTAGCCTTAATGAGTGTCAAAGATCGTTTTATTCATGAATAAAGATCAAATTATATATTTATACTCGCAAAAATTCTGTTTTCAGTTCTTGATAATAATATATGCGCACTATAACAACAATTTTCGAGAAAAGGAAAGAAAAGCGAAAATATATCGATTAAAAATCTTTCTGATTCATCATAATTGTTTGTGTGCCATGTCTATGTGTCAAATGCTAGTGTGCTGGTCTTCCATCCAGGCAGCCCGGTTTCGATCCCCGGTGAGGTCCTGATGGAAATTGTAGTGGATAAAGCAGATATTGCAGACGGTTTTTTCCGGGTACTCCCATTTCTATCTATCATACCCCCCATTTCATATATCTTCTGTAATAGTTAAAAATAGGCTGGGATGAAATCTTGGATGTAGTACTGGTTTCTGATGCTTATAGAAAGGACTTGGGGTTCCGAGGCCTTGAGGCTTATCAGACACTCGTATAATAATAGTAATAATAATAATAATAATAACAATAATAATAATAATAATAATAATAATAATAATAATAATAATAATAAGTTAAGGCCATACGGCCTTCTCTAACACTCAACCAGGAGTAAAACTGCGTTACAAAAAACATTACAAATTTACAAAGTACACTACAATTTTACACACAAAACTGAATAAGATAATAATAATGTAATGTAAACAAGTAAGTAGAAATCAGACATTATATATAATATGCAAGAAAAAAAGGAAAAACTATAATAAAATGTGTACAGGAGGTTAAAATAAATGAGGCAAACAAAGTATAAAAAAATAAGACAATAATTTATAGTAATAATAATAATAATAATAATAATAATAATAATAATAATAATAATAATAATAATAATAATAGAATTAGTAGTAGTAAAATAGTGAAGTACAAAGCATCGTATGAGGTTTAAGCTTGACTTTGTCAGGGCTGAGGCAAGATGGTCCACCTGTCAGCATCGGATTTACGAACGTCACTTGTCGTACTTGGACAATTATCGCATTTATACAGCGCACCACGAGTCGAAGCGAGCCTAAGTGCAATGATCATCCGGAGTCCTGGCCTCGAAAAAATCAAGCTGAGCCACTTGTTATGTGTAACGATACCCATCAGCGTGCATTAAGGACATAGACTATGGCTCTCGAATAAAACAAAGGCAATCAAACAGAGTCAATGACCAATTTCGAGGGAAAAATTGTTCCGGAGCCGGGTATCGAACCCGGGACCTTTGGTTTAACGTACGTCCCGGCTCCGGAACAATTTTTCCCTCGAAATTGTTCAAATCAACTTTACAGGGAGTTATACCTGAAATCTTGATTTGCAGAGTCAATGACGTTTTTTTTTTTAAGTACTCAAAATTGAAATTAAACAACATTGTGTAGCGTTTCGATTCTACTACAGTTGATTATATGAGTAGTCGACAGAGATTATAAAGAGAATATGGATGATGCTAAGGTGTTAAGAGAGCAATGTTGAATTCAAACTTGCGGAGGAACTGAAGTATTCTGAGCAATCCTCCTCTAGACACGTACAGACTCTGCGGGGGACCGAAAGCTGATGAGGGCAGCCGCTGCTTCAAGTTCCGCTAAATATCATACTCGTACTTACGTAACAGCAATCCATATAATGTTATCAATACGGTTATTAAAGTTTTATTTAGCAAACGACATGAATGTTATTTAGTTCTATTAATATGTTTTATGCTGACGTGGGTGGATACGTGGCCTAGTCGTAAACTCATAACCAAAATGAAATATCAATACCCTAATACAAGAAGACCGATTAAATGACGATGAAATAAGTGAATAAAGAGGACTGGGGAGAAAAAAGGGACGAAAAGAAACGGAGAAAATGAAGGAAGGATGGAAGGAAGAAAGAAGCAAGATGAATGGGAGAAACGAGATAAAAACGTATGGAAGGAAGAACGAAAATAAAAGAAGTACAAAAAGAAAGTGAGGAATATAAATGAAAAAGACAGAGAAGAAAATACGAAGAAAAAATTATATGAATGAAGAAACTGAATGAGAAAATGGAATGAAAGAAAAACTTGAAAGCAGGCAAGGGAGAAATGGATAAAGATAAAAATTAAAAATGAATTAAAGGAATAAATAAACACAGAAATAAAGGAAGAAAGAGAGAGAAAAGGAAAAAGACCAAAAATGGAGGATGAAGAAGAGAAAAGAAATGGTAGAACACTTTTTTTTCATTATATTTTAATCTCATTCTGTTGTAGGAATTACACACCAATGCTTGTAAGGGAGGGGGCGAAGCAGTGGATCAACACACTAGACACCGACACATATGTGGGCCTCTTCTAGTCTGGGGACAGTAGAGCGTAGGGGCCTCTACAGAGACACACACAGGACATAATATTAAAGAAGGATATCCTCCATACTCGAGGCGGTATTCGAATACACGCCTAGACCACCCGCACCGGCGTAAGAGAGAAATAAAATAAGAAAGTAAAAGAGACGTAGAAAGAAAGAAGAAAATAAGGAAATGAAACATAGAAGCGAAAAAGGAAGAAAAGTGGACATAATTAAGTATGCAAGAAATAGGAAGATGTGAAGATTCTCAGTAATGAAAATTTCGTCTGACTGCCTTACGAAGGCCGTGGGTGGTGGGGCTGTCACCTTACAGCCTCCCAACTTGCATGCTTTTGTTTAGGGTAAGCTCCCCTAGTTCATATATTATTATGATGTACCGAAGTACATACGATATTTCCGTGTGTCATCATATGATGAAAGATGAGTGGAACGGAGAAAACTTCTCTCCGGCACCGGGATTTGAACCCGGGTTTTCAGCTCTACGTGCTGATGCTCTATCCACTAAGCCACACCGGATTCACATCCCGATGTCGGATCGAATCCTCTCAGTTTAAGTTCCACCTCTTGGATTCCCTTTAGTGGCCTATCCTTATGCACTGCGTCATAGATGTATGACAGTGGGACCATGTCCACACACATGTGCAGAGGTGCACTCGTTATGAGTGACTAAGTGGCCGGGATCCGACGGAATAAGCGCCGTCTTAAATCACGAAGTGATTATTCGCATATCATATGTTATTATGATGTACCGAAGTACATATTATATTTCCGTGCAGATATTCTGCGTCATCATATGACGAAAGATGAGTGGAACGGAGAAAACTTCTCTCCGGCACCGGGATTTGAACCCGGGTTTTCAGATCCTGGCCACTTAGTCACTCATAACGAGTGCACCTCTGCACATGTGTGTGGACATGGTCCCACTGTCATACATCTATGACGCAGTACATGAGGGTAGGCCACTAGAGGGAACCCAAGAGGTGGAACTTAAACTGAGAGGATTCGATCCGACATCGGGATGGGAATCTGATGTGGCTTAGTGGATAGAGCGTCAGCACGTAGAGCTGAAAACCCGGGTTCAAATCCCGGTGCTGGAGAGAATTTTTCTCCGTTCCACTCATCTTTCATCCCCTAGTTCAGTTGCTTTCTCTTCAGCTTAGAATCTGATCTACCCTATGTCCTCTATTGTATTAACCCCAAAAGCTGTTATAAAGTAATGGCCACACCTGTTCTAACCTATGGAAGTGTATCATGGAAGCTGTTATAAAGTAATGGCCACACCTGTTCTAACCTATGGAAGTGTATCATGGACTTTAACCAAGAAACAACAACGGATACAAACTGCAGAGATGAAATTTTTAAGAAAGGTGAAAAGTTTGCATATTGAAATAGCCTTTGGATTTCCCGTGAAGGGCTATGGCCTCCTAAAAGGGGAGCTCTTTAGAGATCATGCGGTGAGCTAATCCGCATGACGGTAGATTCTGTTCTATATAAGTTTTGTTCGTCGTTTGTGTGTGTACACTTGCACTCTCACTCGATACTGGCAAACTGTAGCGATCTCCATTCTTCTCGGTTCTTGGCTGTTCTGGACCACAGGGGTCCAGCTAGGCTCTTGAAGAAGTCCGCCCATCTGGTCCCAGGTCTTCCTCGGTTTCGCCTCCCGATGCGTGGATCCCACGTGGTGGAAATATGCGCCCATCTGCAGCCTTGGAGTCTCGACACGTGGCCTCCCCATTTCCATTTCAGGCGTTCCCCTTGGTGTGCCATGTCTCTGGTGTTTGTCATCTGCTTTAGTCTGGTGTTGGAAATCTTGTCTCTGAGGGAGAGTCCTAGGATTTTCCTCTCCATTTTGCGCTGGCAGATCTGAATCTGCGTCTTCTGGTTCACGGTCAGTTTCCAGGTCTGACAGCCGTAAAGTAAGGTTGGGAAGATACAGGATTGCAGCACCTCCAGCTTTAGTTTGCGGTTCAGTTTCTTGTCAAGGAGTATGAATTGCAGTGACCAGAAAGCTCTCCATGCTGATGCAATTCTTCTTTTTAGTTCTCTCGTCATGCAGCTTTTGAATCCGACCAATTGGCCCAGATAGATGTAATCTTCCACGTACTGTAAACTGGTTGCGTTGACTTGGATGGGTTGTGGTTGGCTGTTCGTCATGACTTGGGTTTTTTCCATGTTCATGCTTAGGCCTGCGTGTGCGCTGCAATCGCTTAGTTCCTGTATCATCTCTTGTAGGTCGGTGGCGTTTTTAGCGAAGAGTACGATGTCGTCCGCGAATCTTAGGTTCGTCAGCCGATATCCGTTTATATTGATTCCATGTCTTTTCTTCCACTTTAGCTTACGGAATATGTCTTCCAGGAGGCTAGTAAACAGCTTTGGTGAGATCGGATCCCCTTGTCGGACTCCTCTTCCTATTCTGAATATTTGTCCTTCTCGTTCTGTCATCACGATGGCGTGCGAGTCTCCGTAGAGCTTAGTTAGGATGTTGATATATTTGTGCTCGACTCCCTGGTTGCTCAGCGCCTGTAATACACAGGAGTGTTCTACCGAGTCAAATGCTTTCTTGAAATCTATAAATGCAAGATAGAGGGGAATATTGAATTCGTCCGTTTTTTCTATGACCTGGTTGATTGTCTGTAGATGGTCCACCGTGCTGTAACCTGAGCGAAATCCTGCCTGGTCTGGAGCTTGGTTGTCATCCAGTACTTTCGTGAGTCTCCTTGTGATTATCTTAGAGAACAGCTTGTAGACATTTGACATCAGGCTGATTGGACGGTAGTTGTTCAGGTCGTCCTTGGCACCTTTTTTGTGGAGTAGAATAATTTTGCTTGTCTTCCATTGGTGGGGTACTGTCTCCGATTTGAGTATTTCGTTGAAGACTGCGGTGAGCGGTGTTAGCAAGGAGTCGTGACCGAGTTTCAGGTGTTCGTTGTGGATGTTGTCTTCTCCGGGCGCTTTTCCGGGTTTGAGTTCCCCTATCGCTGTCCTGACCTCGCTTTGAAGTATTGGTGGGACCTCGATGTCGTCTACGTTGTTCATCTGAATACTGTCGCTTGGATTCGCTTCCTGTTTGGAGCTGGTGTATAGTGATCTGTAATAGTTTGTGGCTGCCGTCACAATGTCTTCTCTTTCTGTTAGACGGTTGCCTCTGGGTCCCCGTGCTCCCAAGAGCCATTGCTTCCCACTTCCTCTCTGTTTTCTTGCTTGTCTTGTTGATTTGGATGATTCCAGTATTGTTCTTACTGCCTCTGTGTTGTGTTCACGTACGTCCCTTCTGATCGCCCTTTTTGTTTGCTTATCAATCTCTGCGTACTGGTTTTTATTGTCCTCGTTTTCATCCCTGCTTGGATATAATCTCTTCCTTTGTTCAATTAATGCAATTGTTAACGGGCTGAGCTTGGAACTGTTTTCTCTAGTTCCATTTGTTCTCCTGGCTGTGATTGATGCTTGGGTAAGGGCCTCTTCGATGGAGTTGTATAGATCCTGTGGGTCGCGCTGGGAGGATAGGTCCATTTCTTGTAGTCGTTCCTGTAGTGCAAGGCCGAAAGTGTGCCTATCTAAGCTGTCAATTGTGCTCGCTATTGTATTCCCAAAATGTCTTCTGTTTCTCTTTATATTCACTGTGGCACGTACCATTCTGTGATCCGTCGAGAATTTCAGGTTTGGTACGACTTGTATGTCCCTCGCACCTGCTACTGCACGAAATACGAAATGAAAATGTAAGAACAGAACTGAACATATTTTCTATTAATGATCATTATACAAGAAAACAAACAACAATGGATACAACATACTGGAAAAATGGAAAAAGATAGAATAGTGAAACATATATTAAAATATAAACCAGACGGAAGATGAGAAGTGGGAAGACCAAGAGAAAGATAGCTGGAGTGAAGACGGAATAGGCTGCAAGCCTAATCTCTGATACTGTTCTCCAACCAGGAGATCAACCGTGAAAGGAATGTGCTTACTATTGCGTCATCTATTGGAGCGAAGTAGATGGATAATATTACCGTTATAACGTCAGTTTAAAAAACATGCGCTCTCCTGCATATGTTATTTCCTGTATGGAGGGATTAAAAGACCAGGAGATTAACAGTGATCTAATTTTGTAACTAGGGTAGTATAAATATGTGTGTATCAATGTTATGGTTTGTGCTGAGAGTGTAGCTGATAGAGATACGAGTACCCACGTGTGTGACCTTATGACATCTTATGACATCAGCATTAATTCACAGCATTACCCCGCTTCGTCTCATTCCGCAGAGACTTTCTCGTGGTTACAGTACAGTAGTGAAAAAGAAGAAGAAGAAGAAATAGGAAAGAAACAAATGAATGACGATAGAAAGTCGCACAGGAAGAGAAAGGAAAATAGGAAGAAACTTAACGATAAAGGTAATTAAACAAAAGAAAATGAGAAAGAAAGAAAGAAAGAAAGAAAGAGGAAGAAAAGAGAACAGAAAAAATAACAGAAAAATATAAATATTGAAAGAAAGAAATGTAAAAGAACGACAAACGACGATAGTGATGTCGAATCCCGCCCAGACACATATGTTCCTTGCCAATGTGATGTCCAGTGTTGACTTAAGTGGAGGCGTTGTGCTGCTCTATGTCTCGTGAATACCACTATTTGTTCGTATTGCATCAAGTTAAAAAAAAAATATGGGCATTACAAACGACTTCAAAACTATCCAAACCCTTGGCACATAATAGACCGTGTGTCACGTTCTATGAACTCCTACGCTGGCTCTGAAGGCATGCCCACAGTTCGATACTACTGCCACTGTGGTCTATATCATAATTAAACGAGGTGGTGCATCCCGAGAGAGAAATAAAATACGATCCAGTTAGTGAGCATAACGATTTGACTTAGAATTGACTGATCTATAAAGACCGTCCGTATGTTCCCACAGTCTTACGGAGCCAATGCTTCACAACTTCAAATCACTTTGAGCACATTCCGAATCTCACAGGTGAGCAATCCGATGGCATCACGGTGTTCCGAATTCCACCGATGACGTCATTGATGCTCCACCGGTGTCGCACCGGTGCCATCAGCTTGCAGAGGTGGTGGCAGTCCCCATCAGCCGCCATGAGTGAATCTGATTGCTTCTTGTATAGGGCTGGAATTAACAGACGAATGACATCGTGCACTGTTGTGTCATGGCGGTGTGTTCTGCTTTAGTTCTGCTGTATTGTTTGTAATGAGAACAACGTAAAAACAATATGTTAATGGCTTATGAGTGAACATGTCAACGGACCTGTTATTACTATCGGTTCAAGAAATAAGTTGTTTATGATCTCTTTTCTTTGAACGAGATAGCAGTACGGAAATTTCGCAAAATTATGCTAGCGTAGCACAGGTAACCACTTACACAGTCGCCATGACAGCCATCGATCCTTCCAGCAGTTTTGTTCCTATTCCGCTGCAGCGTGACGTCATTGTTGTCCACCGGTCCGGTGAGATTCGGAATACGCTCTTTATCAAGGCCGATCAGAGGTAATGAATGGCGTGTAGAATAAAGATCTTGTTAGTTTATCAGAGTGTCACTATTTTAACAACATGAGGATTATGATGATACCTAATGGTGATGATAATGATTAGGATGATATGATATTGGAGATGAAAGCGAAGACAGTGCCGTTCATAGTGATTATGATGATCATGGTAACGACAATGATTATGTTGACGACGATGATGAATGTGGTTTCACGTAATGGTCGGCATTGTACAGACGGTGATGATTAGGCACCGGAAGGCTACAAGATTAAATATTACTGGAGTGTTTAAGTGAGCGACGCACATGCAACTAACAAGCGAAGTATTTGACTGGTTGCTCACACGACTCTTGTTTGGTCAAGTTGGGCAGAAGAAAACATGAACTACTTTAACAATTGCATTGATGTTTAGAATTTAAATTATTTACACTAGGTACATTAGAATACGTCTTTTTTACTATTTAATTTTTCGTAAAGAATGTAGGCCTACATTGATCAAACATTATTTACACTGTTAAGTAGGCTACAATGTTGTAGGTATATTGTAATGCAAAGCATTTTATTTAGTAATACTATAGCCTACTTATTTTGTAAATAGTTTAAATATGATTGCTCAATGTAAACTTACATTCGTAAAGGAGCTGTCAGACATTGACTACTTTCAAAAGCCGATTGTCAAAAAGAATGCTTTCGTCTCTAGAATATGATCTTTCTTCAAATATAACTTTTGCAGAATATGGCTTTTATTTTTAATGTATACATTTTCTTCCATTATGTTAATCATTACTTTGGTCAAAATTATCTTATTTAACATTAAATTTGAATTGTTTAACTCTTAGAATCATATATACGTAATTAAACACATCTGGATTTTGCTCTTACTAATAATAATAATAATAATAATAATAATAATAATAATAATAATAATAATAATAATAATAATAATAATATGGTAAATGGAGTAGTTTCACCATATTAAACATAAATTTCAATTCCTATTATATTCCTTTTTGATGGGAAATTTTTTACATCACCACACAACTATTTTTGCTTATAACTTTCGACTCAGTCATTTCCGGACCAAGGTTCCTTAGGCCTATCTCAAATTAATACATGTGCTCTTCCCCATCATCCCTGAAAGTTTGTAACACCACCTCGGAAACGCCCTGTATATTATATCTTTAGGATTTTGTTGTATTGAACTTCGAACGATTGTAGATCTACGTATATCAAATTCTTTTAGTGATTACAAAACGTTCTCAAGTATTACTGCGAATTCGAGAATCCGCTATGCTAGCCCCAGAATAAAGGAATGGATCCAGGAGCCGTTGTTACCAATTTGGTAGGTCTCGAGACAAAACGACTAGAAATGGTGTGTGAAATGTTTAAAACGGACATGTGCCGACCATTTATGAGATATCTGTGTAAATTGCTTGTAAATAACTAGGTATTGTAAAGACATGTCTGCAGAAAGCATTCAGGAATAAAGACTGATAGATAATCCAAGGACAATAGGACACAAACTATTCAGGT